>NC_083347.1:71967599-72267599 GCF_019175385.1 Lycium barbarum | reverse complement strand
ATAATGGGAGGCAACGGGTGAATAGGGATATTAGTGGGTAGTGTCACTGATGGTAGAGATGGGAAGTTGGATGATAATGAGATATCCAAAGGCTGGCCAACCTCCGTTGACGGCTAGCCAGTAAGTGGCGCCACCATGTGGCTACGTTAGGGTTAGGGTTTGCATGGGAGAGGAGAGAGAAGAGAGATTTTTTTCTTTATATATATATGTCTTTATAGTTTAGCATTGTGACTATTTGTTTCATTGTGATTATCTTCTATGCGTATTACATGTCTCATTGTGACTATCTGTTTCTCATCACTCCTAAAATGCTCGTTTCAAAATGGAAGAGGACTTAAGATTGAGTCTTTATTATTTAGCATTGGTTGCTTATCATGTTGCATGTCATATTCATGCTTATCATAGTATCTCATTTGCATTTGAGGGTACTAGTGAAAGGTCTGATGGAAAATGATTCCGGACGAAGTGATGATGTATCTATGCATCAGATTGGCTATATGACAGGTAATCACTACTACAAAAAGGGTCTTTAGCGGGAATTAAAAATGCCTTTAGTGACACTAATAATAGCCGCTAAAACATTTACCGGCCATTAAATTTTTGTCATTGTAAGTGGGGTCACTAAAGGCTTTAGTGGCCATTCAGAAATGTGCCGGTAAAGGCAGTCTTTATTGCCGCTAAAAGTCTCGGGCTTTAACGGCAATTGTTTAGTGGCAATTATAATAGCCGCTAAATCCATTCCCAAAATATCTTAATTTGCCTTTTTAATGTCCATTTTTATTGCCGGTAAATCCAATTTAATTTCCGCTAAAACTTACAAGTTTAAAGACTTGGCTTGAACTTTTAACGTCCATTTTAATTGCCGGTAAGTTCATTTAAATTGTTGAGAAAAAAACCCTTTTAGCAGCAAATGAAATGTACAATTTATTTCTATACGCCATTGAAGTTTTAGAATAGCCACTGCATTTAGATTTTTTCTTTGTCCAACCTTTTATTGTTAAAGTATCTTCCAATTGAGAAATGCTTATAAAACATACTGCCATTACTTCATCAAAACATAATATATTTCATCAAATCTGACATACAAAAATTGGTACTAATCCATAGTATTCATATTGACAACATAAAAGATAAAATTACACTATTTGAACTAAACAACTAATCTAGTTATAAATAATGTTATCGAATACCTACAATAACAATACAATTGATGCATAGCATTCAAGCAATTTCATCTCACTCTTCATCATATTGTATCTTCATAAACTGGTTTGTTAAAGGACACAACAAGGTCTTCTAGTTTAAACAAGTCCTCTGCTGGTTAGGTCTTCTAGTTCAAACAAGTCCTCTGCTGGTTCTCACCGAGAGATTCTAGAACCAGCAGACTTTCTTTTCAACATCGCCTGAAAAAGAGCAAAAAATATCCACTTCTTTAAAATGCTGAATTTTGAATGAGGAAACACTCGTTTGCGGAGTAATTTGTAATGATATGTTGAGCTTTCAAACCAGTTTACCAATTACATGTTCATATGTCATCTAGTAGCCAACGTTGAACAAACCAACACCTCTACTACAAAGCAAAATCATGTATAGACAAACTTTCTACTGTACAGAAATCTAACTTTTTGTTTTTGTTACTCCATCTGCAACTTGTTGAGAGGATGTTGAATATAGAAGAAAAGATTATTTAAAGGTTAGGAACTACAAAAATAAATTATAAGTCAAAGAAATTAATGGAAGTGCTTCATTTACACTGACATTTGATAGCACGCTATCGTACTATTCTATTTGTAGGCGTACTATCTCTTTTCAGATGAGAGTTATGAGTGCACAACCATTAACACTTTATCCTAAAGCCAAATACATGAAGATCTACTTAGTGACAAAGATAGAGGAATGGCAATAATTGCAATAGAAAATAGTTTCAAAGTTTCAATACCAGACCTGCAAGCCATTCTTTAATTGGCACCTTTGTTCTAGCTCTTGCAATTACAAGAAGTTGACACCAATTTATGCCTCTAGATATCAATTTCATGAAGTAGAATGCATATAAGCTCATTGTAACTATTTACATACAAGAGTACAATTAATAATGTATAGAGATTCAAATGAGGCTCTTTCCTATAGAAGGATCAAGCAAGGACACTGTGAGCAACAGTAACGACCCTTCCGGTCGTTATGAAAAATGTAGGGTTACCCCACCAAATAGAACCTTCCCAAAGGTAGAACGAGTCAATAAGAACACGATTTTGTAAGCTTAAGAGCCGAAATTTGATTTGCTTGTGATAGTTGTTTTATTGTATTGAGTCCGTTGGGCGAGGGTTGACGTAGGAAATTAGAAATCCGTTGGGAATTCCAAAGTCATGGGTGAATTCGTATGGTGTTTTTATGTATGTGTTCATGTTTAGTTAGTGTTTGTGAGGCCTCAGGTGAAATGTGGAATGGCAGGGGGAAAACTGGACAAAAAGTCGAGCTCACTGCCCAAAAGGCACCGCTGCGGCGGTACCGTTGTAGTAGTGGGCTAACCGCTCCCAGCGGCCAGTCATATTCTCTTGTGGCCGCTGCGGCGGGCGGTTGTCCGCTATGGCGATACCACTATAACGGGGTAATGACTGGTATTGCGGTGAGCAGATTTATCTTGGGTCCGCTATAGCAGTGGATTGGCTGCTATAGCGGGACCGCTACAGAGGCGAAATGACCGCTGCAGCAGCGAAATGGCCGCCGCAACAGTCGACCGGAAGGCAGAATCCGTGTTTTTAATAACTTACTCTCATATTTTCATTCATAAGACCACAACACAGTTCCCCACAACTGCTTAGGGTGAACTTTTAAGCTAGGCTAAGGAAACTCTTGAGAGGTAAGTTCCATTTATTCTTTCCAACCATTCCCTATCATCGTCATGATTGTCATCACTCTTGTGGGTCTTCAATGGTAGAATTGCAATAGAAACCCTAGAAATTTGTTAAACCTTCTAAACTTGATAGGTTATAGTTATTATCACTTATTTATCATCTAAAGGCTTGGGTTAAGTTCCTTAATCATGAATTGAATTCGTAGAACCATAAATTGAGTGAATTGAGACCCAGGGTTATATAAAAATGGTATCTTGACCATGAAAACTGCTTGAAGTGGGAATTTTCTCATAATATCGGTATAAATTGATGATTTATGATTAATAAGGTCTTTGTTAGGTTGTTTTACACCTAAGAAATCATCAACCCATTGGAATGGGGTAAAGGGAAGGGTATTCTTTAATTGGTACTTGTGATTTGAGTAATTGTGACTCATTGAGCCTTTTATTTCTAGACTTTGAGCGTCCTAAGGCTGTAAGAAAAGGAAAAGCTATAGCGTAGTGACTTGCGTTGTTCTAGCTCTACATTTGAGGTAGGTTACGGTCTATTTGAGTTAGACTTTGGTTAATTGATTGTATGTTTTGTGAATTCTTTAGGAGAAATCATGTCTAGTTTACATGCATGATATTGTGTGGTTGAATTCCTATGTGAATGCGATTGAGTGATTGTGTAGGCTTCGTGCCACTATTCCTGTGTGTTAAATCTGCAGTGGATGTGTTGTGATGAGAAGTTAATATAATCTTCTCGATGATATTGTGATATCAAATAATAACTTGAGCATTGAAAATGAGAATGTAAGAAACACTATCCTGTAAAGAGGTATGGAAGGCACAAAAGTGACCTAGATTATGGGCTCGTGGTCTGAGGTCAGTTCTGAAATGAGAGGTGTATTAATATAGCCCGCGTCTGAGGTTCTTTTCGGGGCGGAGGATTTATGGCTCAGGTCCGAGGAGTGGATTTGGAACGAGGTTACATAGACACCATGGGTCTCCTTCTTGTCATGACTACTGAGCTATGACATCACTAGCATGTATGTATAGTGATATGGTTATTGTGATAGAATTTTTTCCGTTGTGCTTTCCATTGATTGTGATTCTTGATGTTTTGGTGATTTGACTGTAATTATCCTTGGCTGACTTGCTATGGTTATTGTTATTTGTGTCTGTTGGCTGGCTTGTTTATTCTATTAATTTATTAGATATGCATGATACTAATCTTAATCGGACTATAATATCTACCGGTACATAGTGTTTGTACTGATACTACCTTGCTGCATTCTTTTGAGTGCAGATTGTGATATAGAGACAGCTATCCGCCCTCACATCTAGCATTGAGGATACTTTGTTGACAGATTTAGGGTGAGCTTCTATCTATGCCAGGCCGCCCGAAGATCTTTCTCTTATGATGTCTTTTCTTATTCTGGACATTATGGATAATTATTAGTTAGAATTATTTCTTTAGACATGTTTAGATCAGAGTCCTGGAACGATGACTTTCAGATTTTGGGGATTATGTAATAGTTAAACTTCCGCACATATTTCAGTATTTTATGGCATGACTTATTATGTTTAATTAATTCTTGAATGAGTAATAACTACCTAGCTTGATTACTATAAAATTGGGTATAGATGAATAGATAGCTTGTGTGTTGGTTTGCCCACTAGGAATTAGTTGGGTGTTAGTCATAGCGGGTTGGATCGTGACAGAGTTGGTATCAAAGCTTTAGGTTCGTCGATCTCGTTGTACCTGGATATGTCTAGTAGAGTCTTGCGGATCGATACGGAGACTTCTGTACTTATCTTTGAGAGGCTACCGAACACTAGGAAAACTCTCTTTTCTTTCTTTCTTTCTTTCGTGCTACTTGATTCCAATTGGTATCTGCTGATTCAAATTGGTATCTAACAGTCCTTCACTCTCTCGCAAAAGGCGAGAACACGAGCGGCAACAGCTAGAGGTAGAGGTGGAGGTAGAGGAGTTGGCAGAGGGGTGGCCCCAGCAGGGAGTGGCATCCCAGTGGTTGACCCCGCGCCTCCAGTGGTTCCTAACAAGGCAGCGAGAGATGCAGCCGCACCAGCCCAGCCAGCAGCAGTACCAGTTCAACCAGGAGCTGCAGCTGCTCAGGGTATATCAGATGTTATGGCATAGGTGCTGAATTGGTTGCACAGGTTAGCACAGGCTGGAGCTATACCAGCTGGTCCAGCTGGTAAGGGTGCAGGAGTAGAAACCCTAGGTCCGGACCGAGCACAAACTCCGAAGGTTCAACATGCAGCAGTAATGGTACCTCACTTGGAGGAAGTTCAGGGTTTTGAGGCTTATTCGAGGCCAGTTGCAGGGCCAGTGATGACTGGCGAAGAGCATGATCTGTTTTGGAGGTTCACTAAAATGAAGCCTTCTGTGTTCTATGGTACTGAGACAGAGGATGCATATGAGTTCAGCATCGACCGTCACGAGAGGCTCCATAAGATGGGGCCGTGGAAAAGTACAGGGTAGAGTTTGTGGCCTTCCAATTCTTGGGTGACGCCTAGCTGTGGTGGAGGGCCTATGTGGAATGCAGGCCAGCTGGGTCTCCTCCGTTGACTTGGGTTCAGTTTTACTCAGTGTTTCTGGATAAGTACGTTTTGCGTACTCTAAGGGACCGAAGGAAGGATGAGTTCGCTACTATTGGTCAGGGGAACTCGTCGGTTGTTGTGTGTGAGTCTCGTTTCCACTCCCTGTCCTGATATGCTCTTCAATTGATGCCCATTGAGGGGGAGAGGATATGGCGATCCGTGAAGGGGTTGAACGCTGGGCTTCAGTTATCAGCCCTCCAGCTTGTAGCCACTGGGGCTTCATTCCAGGAGATAGTAGAGCATGTCCGTGTTGTTGAGGGCATTAAGTAGGAAAGGTACGTGAGGCAGGTAGAGAAGAAGGCCCGAAGGGGTGGGGTTTTTAGTAACTCCTTCTCGAGGGGTTAGAGTTCGCGGGTATATTCAGGACGTCCTGTTCAGTCCCCGATGTAGGTGTTAGTTGGGGGCTCATCAGGGGCAAATTATTAGGCTTCCAGTCAGCATGGTGGCTATACTGCTTCATCAGCTTCTGTTCAACGACCTACGCTGGACCGTGCTTATTTTGAGTGTGGTGAGATTCGACAGATTAAGAGGTACTGTCCTAGACTTAGACAAAGTGAGCAGGGGACTAAGTATCAAGCTCCCCGAGCTCCGTTTACACCAGATCGAGGGGGTAAAAATCGTGCACCGGCAGGGTAGGGCAGCCACACCGTGGGTAGCAGTGGTGCCAAGCCTAACTGAGGCGGTCCTCAGGCAACTAGAGGCGGACAGCAGCCCTGCAGGGGCGGGGCTTAGACTGGTCATGGTAATCGCGGTGGTTCACAGGCTACAGGAGGACGCTGTCATTTGTACGCTTTCCGGGGTAGACCCGAGGCCGAGGCCTCCGATGCAGTTATCACAGGTACTATCTCAATTTATGACCGGATGACTTCTGTTTTGTTTGATCCCGGCTCTACTTTTTCTTATGTGTCTACATATTTTGCTGTGGGGTTGGATATGGTGTGTGATACTCTTGATGTTCCTATTTATGTATCTACTCCAGTTGGGGAATCAGTGGTAGTAGATAGAGTTTACCCATCTTGTGCGATTACCTTTATGGGGTATAGTACCTGGGTAGATTTATTGATCTTAGACATGGTTGACTTCGATGTCATTTTGGGCATGAGTTGGTTGTCCCCGCATCATGCTATACTAGATTGCCATTCTAAGATTGTTACCTTCGTCATGCCTGGGACACCTAGACTTGAGTGGAAGGATAACCTTAGTCCCCTTCCTAAGAAAGTTATATCCTTTGTTCGTGCTAGGAAGTTAGTGGAGAAGGGTTGTTTAGCTTATTTGGCACATATTCGTGATACCAGTGCAGATACTCCTCTGTTCCAGTGGACGCGAGTTTGCGGATATGTTTCCCACAGACTTTCCTGGTATGCCACTGGATCATGATATTGACTTCCGGATTGATTTAGACCTATGGACTCATCCTATCTCTATCCCACCTTATAGGATGGCACCTACAGAACTCAGGAAATGGAAAGAGCAGTTGCAAGATCTTCTCAGTAAGGGGTTTATTCGCCCGGATGCCTCTCCGTGAGGTGCTCCAGTGCTGTTTGTTAAGAAGAAAGACGGGTCTATACGTATGTGTGTTGATTACCGTCAGCTGAATAAGGTAACTAGCCTGAATAAGTATCTCATTCCTCGGAATGATGACTTGTTTGATCAGCTACAGGGAGCTTCTGTGTTCTTTAAAATATATTTGAGGTCAGGGTACCATCAGCTGAAGATTCGGGCGGAGGATATTCCTAAGACAACTTTTTGGACCATGTATGGACACTACGAGTTCTTAGTTATGTCTTTTGGGCTTACTAATGCCCCAGCTACATTCATAAATTTGATGAATAGTGTGTTTAAGCCCTATTTGGACTCTTTCGTAATAGTGTTCATTGATGATATTCTGGTGTACTCTAAAAGTAAGGAAGAGCATGAGAAACATTTGAGAATTGCTCTTGGAGTATTGCAGGAGAAGGAGTTGTATGCTAAATTCTCTAAGTGTGAATTTTGGTTGGCTTCTATGTCTTTCCTGGGGAATGTTATTTCAAAGGAGGGTATTATGGTAGATTCTCAGAAAATTCAGGTAGTTAGGGAGTGGGCTAGGCCCACATCAGTAACAGAGGTCCGTAGCTTTGTGGGTCTAGCTAGCTACTATCATCGGTTCGTGAAAGGGTTTGCCTCTATTGCCTCTCATTTGACCCATTTGACTTAGAAGGAGGTACCATTTCAATGGTCCGATGAGTGTGAGGAGACTTTGCAAAGGCTCAAGACATTATTGACCACAGCGCCTATCCTAGCATTGCCCATGGAGGGCTAGGATTTTGTTATTTATTGTGATGTTTCACGTTCTGGTTTGGGTGCTGTTTTGATGCAGGAAAAAAAGATGATTTCTTATGCTTCTCGGCAGTTGAAGGTGCATGAGAAGAACTATCCTACTCATGACCTAGAGTTGGCAGCGGTTGTGTTTGCGTTGAAAATTTAGATATACTACTTGTATGGTGTCCATTGTGAGGTTTACACAGACTATCGCAGCTTGCAGTATGTGTTCACTCAGATTGATCTAAACTATAGGCAGTGGAGGTAGATGGAACTGCTGAAGGATTATGAGATCACCATTCTGTATCACCCTGATAAAGCGAATGTAGTGGCTGACGCTTTGAGCAAGAAGTCGGCTAGTATGGGGAGTCTGGCTTGTTTGATTTCTTCGGAGCATCCGTTGGCTAGAGAGGTTCAGACTTTGGCTAACAGCTTTATGAGGCTGGATATTTCCAACACAGACAGGGTGTTGACTTGTGTTGAGGCTCGATAGTCATTTTTAGAGTAGATTAAGGCTAAACAGTTTGAGGATGCTAAGTTGTGTAAGATACGTGACAAGGTGTTGTGCGGTGAGGCCAAGTAGGCCGTGATTGATGAGGAATGTGTGTAATGCGTGTGGGATCCATTCTGACAGAGGCTCATAGTTTGAGGTATTCCATTCATCCTGGTGCTACTAAGATGTATCGAAATTTGAGGCAACATTACTGGTAGACAAGGATGAAGCGTGATATCGTAGAGTGTGTTGCTCAATGTCTAAACTTCCAACAGATGAAGTATGAGCATCAGAAACTTGGAGGCACACTTCAGAGGATGCCCATTCCCAAGTGGAAGTGGGAAAGAATAGCCATGGATTTTATGGTGGGTCTTCCGAAGACGTTGGGGAAGTTTGACTCCATTTGGGTTATTGTTGACAGATTGACTAAGTCTGCCCACTTCATTCCGATGAAGATAACTTATGATGTGGAGAAATTGGCTAAAATCTACATGCGTGAGGTGGTTAGACTTCATGGGGTTCCTATCTCCATTGTATCTTACAGGGGCACAACGTTCACATCCTAATTTTGGGAGTGTTTGGATGAGGAGTAGGGTACAGGTTGGATCTTAGTACAGCATTCCACCCACAGTCTAACGGGAAGTCTGAGCAGACTATTCAGGTCCTTGAAGACATGCTCCATGCGTGTGTAATAGACTTTGGTGGGCATTGGGACCAGTTCTTACCCTTGGCTGAATTTGCATCTAACAATAGCTACTACCCGAGCATCGATATGGCTCCGTTTGAGGTGTTGTATGGGACGAGGTATAGGTCTCCTATTGGATGGATCGATGCATTTGAGGTGAGAACTTGGGGTACCGATCTTATGAGAGAGTCCCTAGAGAAGGTGAAGGTGATTCAAGCCAAGCTTCTGGCAGCGCAGAGCAGGCAAAAGGAGTATGCGGACCGCAAGGTCCGAGATTTTGAGTTTGCAGAAGGAGAGCAGGTGCTGCTGAAGGTTTCACCCATGAAGGGTGTGATGAGGTTCGGAAAGAAGGGCAAGATTAGCCCGAGGTACATCGGGCCATTTAAGATCCTCAAGCGTGTAGGGGAGGTGGCTTACAAGTTGGCTTTACCTCTCGATTTATCAGGCGTTCATCCAGTATTCCATGTTTCAATGTTGAAGAGGTATCACGGGGATGGTTCATACATAATCCGTTGGCATTCAATTTTATTAGATGAAAATTTGTCATATGAGGAGGAGGTTGTTGCCATCTTAGATAGGGATGTTCACAAGTTGAGGTCCAAGGAAATAGCCTCTATGAAAGTCCAGTGGAAGAATCGTCCGGTGGAGAAAGCTACTTGGGAAACAGAATCTGATATGTGCAGCAACTATCCTTAGCTTTTCGCCAAGACAGGTAATTTCTCCTAGTTTACTGACCTTCGTCCGTTCGCGAACAAATGGTGTTTTAATTGGTATATGATGTAATCACCCTTCCGGTCGTTATGAAAAATGTAGGGTCATCTCACCAAATAGAACCTTCCCAAGGGTAGAACGAGTCAGTAAGAACTCGATTTTGTAAGCTTAAGAGCTGAAATTTGATTTGCTTGTGATTGTTGTTTTATTGTATTGAGTCCATCGGGGTGGTGACGTAGGAAATTAGAACTCTGTTGGGAATTCCGAGGCCATGGGTGAACTCATATAGTGTTTTTATGTCTGTGTACATGTTTTGTTTGTGTTTTTGAGGCATCGGGTGAAATGTGGAATGGAAGGGGGGAAAACTGGACAAAAAGTCGAGCTCACTGCCCAAAAGGTACCGCTGCGGCGGTACCACTGTAGTGGTGGGCTGATTGCTCCCAGCGGCCAGCCACGTTCTCTTGTGGCCGCTGTGGCGGGCAGTTGTCCGCTACGGCGATACCGCTATAGCGGGGTAATGACCGCTATAGCGGAGAGCGGATTTACCAATAACGAGTCGTACACTAAGTATCAATATCAATATCAACTAATTTCATATTTTCGATTTACTCCCAATTCATAAACAATCTACCAATTTATACACAACGTACCAAACAGGGTCCTATGGAGTTTACAGGCCACTAGCCCGATCAAACAAGTCACAAGCAATACCAAACCTTAAGGCAACATCCAACCCAACTTCATACCCGAAGGTTTACATGAAATCTTTGACAATATCATCTAAATATACGCTTTGCTAATCGAAGTCTCACCATAGGGGTAAGCCATAACCTACTTGGAATGCCGAACAACAATATTACCAACAATCATACCTTAGTATTTCCTTTCCGTTGAGCCTCGAGATCAAGAATGTCTAAGCATATTCGAATCATGGAATTAGAATCAAGAAGAACATCAAACGAACCCTACTTCTATTCAACACCCAAATCTCCAACCTATGGAATAGGGTTTATGAACTAGAAGGGTAAAATTAGGAATCTAAAAGTCCCAACATGAAATTGAACCTCTAGGTGATCAATTTCCATCAACAGCAAGCTAGAATAATCAATAATTTACTCAATTTCAGATTCCTGGCAAAACCCCTAAATTTAGGTATAAACCCTAACTTCCAATTCCACAAATTAGCCTCTAATTAGGAATAAATTATGAAATAAAGGATTCTAATCATCAATTTAATGCTTAAAGAAGCAAACCCATTCAACAAATCATGATTTAGAATCCTAGAAGAATAACTCATTAAACCCACTTTTAATCATCAATCACCTAATGAACTATCAAGATGAAGGGATTCTAAAATGATTAGGGATAATGGAATAGCAAAAGAGATTAGAAGGACTTACCACCAAGAATCTTCTCCATGAATACCCTAGATTTGCTCCCAATAGCTCAGATTTCGGAATAGTAATAAATGAGGGACTAAGGGCTTTTAATACACAATTAATGAAATAACCAGGCTCGATACCGTTACGGCGGCAGCGGAACCACTACAGCGGTCTCTCAGACCGCCGTGACGGCCTGCCTTCAAATGCACTAGGCCGCCACAGCAGCCAATACCACTGCTATGGAGTTAATGGTGTCGCCAAGGCGGACACCAGCATAGATTTTTCCAAAATAATCTCAATCTCAATCCGAAATCCCGACCAATACCCTAGGCCATCTGCTCACAAACCACATACATCGACACACATAAAAATATGCTACAAATGCACTTGTGGCCTCGGAATTCCCAACGGAGGTCTGGTTGACCGAGTCAACCCCCGATACCTCAATTCCAACTTCTCAACCTAAGTCCCAAAATGCACCCGAGGGCATTAATAACCGAACTAGATATGTACACAAATTCTTAATGACCATCTGGACCTCTTGGAATCGATGGATTTTCGAAAAAAAGTCTGTTTACCCAAAAGTCAACTTTGAGTCAACTCTTTTTTGCTTACAGCCCAAATCTCACAAAAATTCACCCGAATCAAATCTAAACACCTCAAGAAGCGCATCAATGGTCCCCTCGGGTCTAAAAGTGCCGAAAAGACTATAACGACCAAGCGGGTCATTACAAAAGCAATTGAATGGTAACAAATATATTCGAGTAGAAAGTTTATTACGGTACACTTTTACAGTTTCACATAAAAAATTCATATAACTTGGCTCTTTGTTGATCAAATACTAGAGTCGCCACCTAATTATTATCTGAATATCAAGAAACCATTTTTAAATTTTTAATTTCAACAATTTATTAAGTAGAAAAGAAATAGTAAGGGTCCGGGTAATCTTCCAAGGAAGATGCTAGGCACCTCGGGAAATCTGTGAAATACAGTTGACCGGCGGATTTGAATACTTGAGGCCTAAAAAGAGTGTATCATGTTAGAAAGTACTTAAGGTGGGGGTAAAATAAATTTTGAAAAGGATTAAATAAAATCTTGCCTTATGTTTTTTTGACCACGATCAAAAGTGTTTTCAGAAAAAAAGAGTTGATCCTTGTCATTTTGACTTGCCAAAACACTTGTATTTTTTATATACTCCTTTTTTGTAAAATGGATCATATTTTAAAGGAATTTATTAAACTTATTACCTTATTGAACAAAAACCCACCAAAGTTTCCCTTGGTATAAATAGGTTTGGCCCAATTCAATAATACAAGTCACTTTTCCTTATCAAATAAAATTGTTATCTCAATCTCATTTATCAAGATCATGACTTTTTACAAACTTAAGCCAAGAAGTCATAGAATTCCTTTTAGTTCAACTTAAAATCAGTTTGAATGATCAATACTAAATAGAACTTAACTGATGCCAAATTCGTAAAATCCCAATTTTACCTTTTGAAAATTATTTTATTATTACACCTTGTACTTATGTACGTTAAGTTTCTTCATGAGTTAGTTTTTATAGATTCAGAGAGAGGAGTTATCTTCAAGGTTATATGAGATTAGACATGTTCGTCTTGAATATACGAGGATTTAAGTTCATGTTTGTCAAATGTTGGAGGGATAAGAGGAGAAAGCGAATCGAAGAAATTAAGTTTGTCAAAACTTTGGGAAAATTTGGCGAAATCCTAGACAGGATTTTTAGTGCAGCTTGAGGAAGGAGTTACTAGTTGATTGTCTATTCAAATTGAAGTTCATTGAGTCTAGTTTTCAACGCAATAAACCCTTCATCGATACGACATCGGAGTAGGAAGTTATAGACGTTTTAAGAATGACTGCTCAGGCAGGCTGTGGACATCGCTGAGCGAGCTCCAAAGCAAGGTGTTTCTTGCCCTTGGCTAAGCTCAGCGAGCCAAGCAGCTTAGTTGAGTCGGTGGAAATATTCCAAGTTGTATATATTTGACCCACTTCATTTTCCCCTCATTTTCCATCACCAACGGACCCTAAATACTCCAAAAAAACCCCCTCTCCTTCATATCCAAGCTTTCTCAATGTAAATCCAAGGCCTAAAGTTAGAATTAAGTGCTAAAGACTTTGGATTGTGCATTGGATGCTAGTTCTTCTCCTTGTAGAGGTTTGGAGAGAACTTAAGGGTGAAACAACTTCTGAGTTGAAATGTTCTTGTGTCGTTAAAGTAAGTTACCATCCTCATTTCCATATTTATAGCATTATTTAGCCTTTAAACAACTTGATTGAAAGAAGAAAGTGTGAAAGGAAGTTCAAATATGGATTAGAGACCATGTTGAGTTTATGGACAGTTTGATCATGTTGTTGTTGTGTTATTGAGATAATTTCCTTGTAATTAGATGGTAGTTGAGATTGTTGTCATGTGGTTATGGTTTTGTTAAAAAGGTATGTAGAGGAAAAGTGTACAAATGTCGTATCCGAAGTGTATATTGGGATATTTGAGGTATATATTGTAATACTTTTTGAAGTGGGTATAAGGGGCTTATATGAGCTTCTTGTTGTTGTTTTTGCTGTTGTTGTTGGCTGCTGCATATGTTGTTGTGACTAAGGAATAAGGGGATATGCTGCCCATTTCGTTTTAGAATTGAACTATCATTTGATATGCATGATAAACTAGCGCCATCTAAGTTGTATATGTATTCCTTTGTTATAGGATTGGCGCTCTAGTTGTGATAAGCTCGTTGTTGGGTTTCTTAACAACTTCAAATATGTTAAGGCTATCTTTTCTTCTTTTGGCATGATCCTTATGAACGAAACGTAAATGTAACACTACTCCATAATGATTCTATTCTTAGAAGCCAGAGATGTTCAATGTTGATTCATATTCTAGAATATTGTTTTGAGTAAGTCCTTCTCCAGATTCAGTATGATTCATAGAGTCACTTATTGATGAAACTGCTATCTCAAAATGATGTTCGGAGGTGTAACAACCTTACGTCACGCCGACAGATTCAATATATACGCGTATATTATATATTATATATATGGGGTATGGGGAAGGTGATGGCGTTATATACGCACTACCACCTAATCAGCTGGTCAAATGATGATGATGCCCACAGAGGCTGATATGATACGATGGGATGACCACAGAGGCTTGACAGGCGTTATATATGTATATATATGTATGACCCAGCATTATATACGCATACATGCATGCACACTGTATTTATGCATATCATTGGCCCTCAGAGGTAGTTCAGATATACAAGTTGCATTCATTTCACCCTATGGACTATTATGTCTCTTTCATGTTACTTTCATGCTTTACATACTCAGTACTTTGTCCGCACTGACATCCCATTTCTGGAGGCACTGCGTTCATCCCTGCAAGTTCAAGTAGATGCTGACAAGCTGACGATCCACCCCTGTAGGTTGTTGTTCAGCTGATATTGGAGCATTCCTCTTGTTCCGAAGTTGCTGTTGTGTTTTAGGTAAGTCATATTTTTGTGTACATATGGTATGGCGGGGCCCTGTCCCATTCTTGTTATGTCATATACTCCAGTAGAGGCTTGTAAACTGTCATGGTATAGTTAGACATTGTTTGGCCCCCTCGGCCAATATTTTTCTGTATAGCATTTCATGATGGCCTTATTGGATTGCATAATTTTGCCCAGCATAGCTGTATCGTATGTCTTTTTAGGCTCATTCCTTTTTCAGTATATTTCTCTTATGATCTAGCATATTCCCGTCAAATGACCCTCGAGTTCCACTCTTGTTTATGATTATGATATGAAAGTATGTTTAACGTTGCTCGGCAGATAAGGCCCGGGTGCCTGTCATGGCCCTCCAGTTTGGGCCATGACATTTATGTCCGACAGTCTTAACCAATTTTAGGAAAATCCAATTTTTGAACTTAATAATCACAAAATCAATTTTGAATTTAAAAAAGGTGATAACTAATGACTCATCATCGTTTGCCTTCTCAAGTTTTATCCAAGGTTCCAATAAAATTTTAAAACGTTAATTACAAACAACTTATTCAATACAAATGCAAAAATATAAATAAAACTATAAAGAAGTGGGATTTTAGTCCGAAATGCAAACTCAATGTCACACCCCGATCTTACTAGGGTGTGATGGGCACCCGACCCCATATCTGGAGCCGAGCGAACCCGCTGACTCTCTTATTACATATATAAACTCTTGAATCAATTAAGAATAAAATACATAGTAAGCTCTCCATTTTTTTTCTTTTTTTTTTCATAAGTAAAGTCTATCATCATATGGGACCCGTGACATGAAACATAATAACATATCGACTGGCGAAGCCGTCTACAAAGCTGACACTCTATACCCACAACTCTGTCTGCAAAGTCTCTAACATCGAACAAACATCATGGCTCATATACTCTGACTCGGCAGCACTCCAGAACAAGTGGAGCCTACCAACTCTGCTGGAATATCTTCTATGCTAGCTTCAGCTCATCTGGGTGTACCTGCGCGGCATGAACGCAGCCCCCGAAGAAGAGGGGTCAGTACGAGCAATGTACTGAGTATGTAAGGCATGAATAGTAACATAAGATCATAAAAGAAAGACATGAAACACAACATAGAGAAGGGATGTAACCTGTACCTCTGTTTGCCTCTTAAGACATGTATCATATAAGTTAACTTTACCTCTAGAAATAACACATGGAAATCTCAAGTAAACTGCCCGACCATGTAGGTGCGGTGTGATGCTGCCCGACCATATAGGTACGGTGTAATGCTGCCCGACCATATAGGTACGGTGTAACTCTATCTAAGCATATCATGGGGTAAAGGAGTAATCTGTATATCTGAATGCCCCTTAGGGCGGATGCCATGCATGCTAGCTTTAAAAAAAAACGTATAAATATCTGTAAGTAATCTGCCCGACCACATAGGATGGTGTGTAAACTGCCCGTCCGTATAGGAATGGTGTATGAGCCCGCGTCCAGGCCTCCCGCGTCCGGGGTATAAACTGCCCCTTAGTCGGCCACAACCACATCATACATATTTCCATGGATTTTTCATCTATTTCTATACATTACGACAACCAAAATACTCATAACATTAATCCATCATCTCCATACAACACAACACACACACGGCCAAACATCAAGCATATGCACGGCCACACACAACACTACATATTTTTTTTCATGAACTTTCATCTCTTTTTTTTTTTTCATGCATTACAACAACAACCAACCTACTACATAAATTTAGTTCATTATACTTACATACAACAACACATACAAGGCCACACACAGACACCATGCACGGCTACAACTTCAACATCCATATTTTCTTATGAATTCTATTCTTTCCCACATACTACAACATACCAAACCATTCATAACATAACAAGGAGATGAATTCTTACCTTTCCTTCACAACTTCTCAACTTAGCTAAGGTTGAAGTTTTGCACCAAAGAGTAATTCTCTTGCTTCAACAATTATACCATGTTGGAGAGCATCTTTGAATTAGTAGAAATACTATGAGAAACAGATTTTTGGGGCAAGATTTTTGGTCTTCTCTTTCTCCTCCTTCTTGGCCGAATTGGCCCCTCCTCTTTCTTCTTCTTCTATATTTTTTCCTTTCCTTTCCTTTCTCTACAACTTCTTGATTTAAAAAAAGATGACCTCTCCTATCTATATATATATATATATATATATATATATATACTTGGCTTCTTCAAGCATGTGAGAAGCACATGCTCTCTTTATTCATTTATTTTTCTAGAGCTTTCTTCCTTTTTCTTGAATTCTCTTAAATAAAAGATGACTTGCTTGTTTCATTTTAGCCACCACTTCTTTATATATACACTTAGGCCCCTCAAGTAAGAATGTGGACACTTGGCCATCCTTTCTTTCTCTAGAGACTTCCCTCTTTTGTTTTTTTGAATTTTTCTTAGAATAAAAGATGACCTAATATCTTGCCATGTACACTTTGGTCCCTCAAGAACTTTCTTGAACACCTTGTGAAATTTCCATTTTGCCCCTCGACTTTCCTCAATATTACCATTTTGCCCCCAGCCTTCTACATTATTTCCATGAACCATTTTGCGAATTCCTCTTTTTACCCTTAACCTTTCTCAATATTTCCATACCATAATATTCATAAATAATATTCACAACCAACTTGTACATTAGAAAAATTTTGGAAGATGGTCATTCCCTTAACTTTACCACGACGACCTTGAGATATCCAAACGTATAAAATACGGGATATAACATCCTCCCCCCCTTTAGAACATTCGTCCTCGAATGTTCGACTGATCGTGTGGGGTGTCATAATACTTCGGGAGGATCCCTTTTTATAGTCGTTCTTCTCTTTATGCCCATTCCTTATCCTTTACCTTATTCTCCTGGGCATTTACACGAGCCCTCATTTACTGTCGTAGGTTTCCTAATCCACTGCACCAACTCGTTTCTACTTCTTTCACGTATCCTCATGATAGGCCGATGTGCTTCAAACTTTGGCTTCAGGCTAATTTGGTTTCCTTCCTTTGGGCTTGAAACCTATAACATGTTCTCCCCCCCTTTAAGGGATCCCTTATATGCCAACAGTCCTTTTATGAAGTCTTCGTCTATTCCTTATTCCTCACCTTCCTTCCAACTCTATGCCTAACATGTCGAGAACTTCTTATCCTAAGTTCTTCTTTTACTTTCTGCCTATGTCGTCATTTGTCCACATTCCCATACCTTTCTATCCACTATTCGTCCTTTCACTTATTTAGCTCACTTGCTCGCAATTCTTCTTTAACTACGTGTTTATGTTGTAGCGGTGCGTCCATACTTTTCAAGCGTCCCGCTACTATTTTTCTTAGCACCGAATCCTTACAACTTTAACTCTCTCTATCCTTGTTCACCGAATCTTTTGTTACATTAATATAACTACACATTTATTCTTTCATAGATCTCTCGCCCCAACATCATCGCAAACCTAAGCTTTCTTTCTCTTACTTCGTATCACCCTACTCGATTGATGCCTTTTACACTGTAGCCTCAGTTGCTGGGACTCACATGTCCACCGATACAATCATATATGGAATACACTACACCTTCATATATATATATATATAATTACTATCTACTAGTCCACAAAATACTTCCAAACGCTATTCAAGCTTAGCCTAATTCCAGGGCTGTGATGCATTTTCGGTCTCTTCACCGAGCTAGTCTGCCTCGTCCTACGTGTCTTCCTATGGTCTCCAACCATCCCGTATATCCTAGTTTTCCTTAGACTACCCTAGCTTTTCATTTGTCTCTTATGTCTCAATTTATAGAATTTCTTGCCAACTTCCCAGGGGGTCACCCATCATGGAATTGCTCCTACCTGTGCACGCTTAACCCAAAAACTTCACTGGAATTCGGTGCCTTAATGTTGATATTTTCGCGTCCGCTTCCTCACATCACCTTTATTACCTAACCTAGGGCCAGTCGAAACTTTACAGCTTCCGAGACGTTTTCGTAATACGTCCTCTCTTTTACAATGACTGTTTTTCCCTTTTCATTTCCCGGTGTTCACTTTCCGCCTGTGCGTATGACTATTTCCTGTCTTGCTCCCAGCTTCACGTAACGGAACAAACATATCCATCCAGTCTTACCTCTTTTGACCTTCCATAGCCTTACTCAGCTGTCTCCGTCGATACTGAGCGCCTGCTGAAATCAGCGGTTAGTATAAGGGATTTCATTTCCTATGACTTGGCGCTATCGCACGATCTAAGACAGAAAGAAGGTCAACATTCCCTAGATGCCCCGCAGCCTCCTGTTTATAAATGTGGCCGGCTTCACACTCATAAACAGGACTCTACTGGACATGACTTTGCAGACAACCCTTAGACCGACCTGCTCTGATACCACTTTGTCACACCCCGATCTTACTAGGGTGTGATAGGCACCCGACCCCATATCTGGAGCCGAGCGAACCCGCTGACTCTCTTATTACATATATAAACTCTTGAATCAATTAAGAATAAAATACATAGTAAGCTCTCCATTTTTTTATTTTTTTTTCATAAGTAAAGTCTATCATCATATGGGACCCGTGACATGAAACATAATAACATATCGACTGGCGAAGCCGTCTACAAAGCTGACACTCTATACCCACGACTCTGTCTGCAAAGTCTCTAACATCGAACAAACATCATGGCTCATATACTCTGACTCGGCAGCACTCCAGAACAAGTGGAGCCTACCAACTCTGCTGGAATATCTTCTATGCTAGCTTCAGCTCATCTGGGTGTACCTGCGCGGCATGAACGCAGCCCCCGAAGAAGAGGGGTCAGTACGAGCAATGTACTGAGTATGTAAGGCATGAATAGTAACATAAGATCATAAAAGAAAGACATGAAACACAACATAGAGAAGGGATGTAACCTGTACCTCTGTTTGCCTCTTAAGACATGTATCATATAAGTTAACTTTACCTCTAGAAATAACACATGGAAATCTCAAGTAAACTGCCCGACCATGTAGGTGCGGTGTGATGCTGCCCGACCATATAGGTACGGTGTAATGCTGCCCGACCATATAGGTACGGTGTAACTCTATCTAAGCATATCATGGGGTAAAGGAGTAATCTGTATATCTGAATGCCCCTTAGGGCGGATGCCATGCATGCTAGCTTTAAAAAAAACGTATAAATATCTGTAAGTAATCTGCCCGACCACATAGGATGGTGTGTAAACTGCCCGTCCGTATAGGAACGGTGTATGAGCCCGCGTCCAGGCCTCCCGCGTCCGGGGTATAAACTGCCCCTTAGTCGGCCACAACCACATCATACATATTTCCATGGATTTTTCATCTATTTCTATACATTACGACAACCAAAATACTCATAACATTAATCCATCATCTCCATACAACACAACACACACACGGCCAAACATCAAGCATATGCACGGCCACACACAACACTACATATTTTTTTTCATGAACTTTCATCTTTTTTTTTTTTTCATGCATTACAACAACAACCAACCTACTACATAAATTTAGTTCATTATACTTACATACAACAACACATACAAGGCCACACACACACACCATGTACGGCTACAACTTCAACATCCATATTTTCTTATGAATTCTATTCTTTCCCACATACTACAACATACCAAACCATTCATAACATAACAAGGAGATGAATTCTTACCTTTCCTTCACAACTTCTCAACTTAGCTAAGGTTGGAGTTTTGCACCAAAGAGTAATTCTCTTGCTTCAACAATTATACCATGTTGGAGAGCATCTTTGAATTAGTAGAAATACTATGAGAAACAGATTTTTGGGGCAAGATATTTGGTCTTATCTTTCTCCTCCTTCTTGGCCGAATTGGCCCCTCCTCTTTCTTCTTCTTCTATATTTTTTTTTTCTTTCCTTTCCTTTCTCTACAACTTCTTGATTTAAAAAAAGATGACCTCTCCTATCTATATATATATATATATATATATATATATATATATATATATATATATATATATATATATATACTTGGCTTCTTCAATCATGTGAGAAGCACATGCTCTCTTTATTCATTTATTTTTCTAGAGCTTTCTTCCTTTTTCTTGAATTCTCTTAAATAAAAGATGACTTGCTTGTTTCATTTTAGGCACCACTTCTTTATATATACACTTAGGCCCCTCAAGTAAGAATGTGGACACTTGGCCATCCTTTCTTTCTCTAGAGACTTCCCTCTTCTTGTTTTTTGAATTTTTCTTAGAATAAAAGATGACCTAATATCTTGCCATGTACACTTTGGTCCCTCAAGAACTTTCTTGAACACCTTGTGAAATTTCCATTTTGCCCCTCGACTTTCCTCAATATTACAATTTTGCCCCCAGCCTTCTACATTATTTCCATGAACCATTTTGCGAATTCCTCTTTTTACCCTTAACCTTTCACAATATTTCCATACCATAATATTCATAAATAATATTCACAACCAACTTGTACATTAGAAAAATTTTGGAAGATGGCCATTCCCTTAACTTTACCACGACGACCTTGAGATATCCAAACGTATAAAATACGGGATATAACACTCAATTTCTCACAACTTCATTTTTCAGTTTGTCTAAAGAGAAGTGGGTTTTAAAGCTATGTTGTTGCCCCATTTATCTTCTCTGTTCGTCTGTACTCGAGAAATAGGCTCCTTCAGGCTAGGATGACTCAGTATAAAGGTCTATTGGGATTCCAGACCAATGATAGGGGAGGCGGAGTCCATTTTGGACTTCTGAATGTTGTTTGCTCATAGAAAATTAGAAGAAGAGGAACTAGCATATGTCATATAGCAGCATTGTACTTAAACAAGTTAAGAAACCCACATATGGACCCAATATCTTCAAATAATATTGGGTATATGGTGATATACATAGAAAACCGCAATTATGCACTCAAAGTAGTACTAAACATACAAGAAACATACAAAAGAGAGTTCATTTATATATACTTAAAACAAGAACTAGGAAAGTGTAAAACACCAAAAGATTTGTAATAAGCAAAAGCATAATTGGGAAGTACTTGCACATTGATTTCAAAGGAAACATGCTAAGGATATACATTATATACCATATGAATATACCAGTTTCACAAAAACTTGTATATTTTCCATGGAAAGCAATCATTTCAAATAAGAGCTAAGTGTCATAGCCTAATGTTCTCCAATCCCTTTTCTTCACTTTAACTATTTGTACACTTACGGAAATATGACTAATTATTGAAACAAATTTCATACCTAAACCAAGATTCTGGACTTCATTAGTGCAGAACGATTCAAGCACGTTATTACAACCAACATTTCACACAAGTATAAGATCTCATATATGTATTCTGAGCATCCTAAATAGAGAAAAAAAGATGACAGGAGAGGGAAAAAGGGAGTAGGAGTAGAATTTTTATCATTTAATCTTATGAAATGGTGACTGACTTCCAAACTTCAAGTAGCATAAAAATTGTGCAACTTCCTGTTTTGTAACACATGAACAAAAGCAGATGAGAAGAAACAACAAGGACACATTATTTGATTCAAATAAGAAAACAGTGACGAACAGGCAAAGACAGCTTATACAGATTTTGAAGAGTTAAGAAAAGGTGATCATAATAAGATCAATTTTCTTCATTCTTTCTAAAACAGAATTGAACTCATACTTGTTCCTTTTATCTTTTCAAAACAGAAACTAAGAACCATTAGGGTCATAACACATAGGTTTCACATACATATAAAACTATGGGGATTCCACATCTCAAAGGACATAATGAGCATTTCATACACAGGAGCAGCCATGATGAGGCTGAGTGAATTACTCAAAGCCTCATCCTGAGCTCAACAGTACTAGTAATCAACTCAATTACATTCTAAACTAAGACGGAAACCTCAAATAAGATAAAAAAAAAAGACAAGGCATAAGTGAAAAAGAGCTGATCAATTATTGACTTCTGAGTTAACGAGACTTTTGGGATTATTGTTGGTTTTATTAGTTCCGTACGGTCGATTATAACTTGGTAGGGTGTCTTGTTCGGTTCCTCAGTCACTCGCGGGCATTTTGGTCTTTGGGTTGGAAATTTGATTTTAAGGGTTTGGGGATTGACCGGGTCAAGATGACCTCATTTGGGAATTCCAAGGGTGCGGATGCATTCCTAGCATTTTTTAAAGTAGGCTGCATTCTTGGTTTGTATCCGAGATATCACAGATGAGCATCGGATTTTGGGTCGAAGTTAATGAAAAATAAGAAATTTCTAGTTTCTAGTGTTCGCATGTACAGACCTGGTATCTCCTCTGCGGGCCCGCCTATACGAGACTTGGCCCACAGATGCAAGGTTTTGATGTGTCAAACGAGTCCGCATCTGCGGATATTTCTACATAGATGTGAGGCCGCATCTGCGGGAATGGGCCCGCAGATGCAAGGTCCCTGAAAATCAGTTTGTTAAAATCCCCAAATTCAATCCATATCTTAGCATTCAAAAACATGAGACCTAAAGTGAGATTGAGGGATGATTTTGTGGATATTCCTTGGGATTCATCATTGAGGTAAGCTTCCTGCTTTCCTTTTTTCGTTATAATATGTTTATTTAAGGGAATCTATGGTAGAAATCATGTGTTAGCTTGAGGGTTTTGGGTTAAGAAGCCTGATATAATTTGGAAAACTTCATTTAATCTTTTATGGCTTTTGTTGAGGAATTTCCTAGATTCTAAGTATTTAATCATTGGGTAACTAGTTCCTAAGCTTGAAATTGCTCATTTACTTAAGATTTTGATTATGGAAATTGAGGGTATTCTCCAAATTGGGGTTTTTTTTAATATTGATGAAATTAAGGATCAATTATGGTTAGAATTGCATAAAACTTGAGGTATTGACCATTTAGACTTAGGTAACCTAATTTTCTGTTAAAATTCCTATTTTACCCTTCTGAGCTTGGGGTTCCCTTTTAAGGGTCATTTTTTTTTATTTCAGTTGGTTTATATGGCTCTATGGGAATGATTAGCCTCGTAACCTAATGTAGTATAATATTTTGCTAGACTTTGATCGTTCAGAAGCTCTTCAAAAGAGAAGACTCTAGCGGACTAGTTCGTGGCACCTGCTCGGCTTCAAGGTAGGTTAGGTTTACTTATGTCTAAACTTCGATTAGCGAATCATATATGTATAGTAGTGATTGATGGGGAAAGAATGATAGGACTTCGGGCATGGTGTGGAGTTGTATTCTGACTATGTTGGTATTATCAGTTGTTATGTGGGCTTGTCTCCATACTTGTGTTTTTCATGCATTGATGTGACTCTCTCTGGTTCTTGTTTTGTCACTTATCTCTTGATCTTATGAATTATGGAAGGGTTGATAAGGATAACAAGGATTATAATTTGCATTCATGGTAATTATCATGGCTTTTATACATGTGTTGTTGATGAGGTTGAATTATGCATAGCATACATTCCATATTCATGTGATATTAACTTGTCATGATTGCATTGAAATGATGATAATGAGAGAGTGGAGTCTCTGAGGTCTTTGCTGGAGAACGTAAAAGAGAGAGAGAGTGCCCGTAATATGAGGTAACATACCAAAGCGGAAGAGAGTCCTCGTGATCTGAGGTACATACTGGAGCGAGCATGGTACATGGACTTAGCGGGTCCCCCATAGGTCATGACTATTAAGACATTGTCCTTAGTATGTGTGTACAGTATTGAGAGGAGGCCTAGGGGGCATTGCATTGCTTAGCATATTATTACAATTATACGGCATCATTGCATGGCACATGATTTATTGATTGTGGTTGTTGATGTACTAAGATATTGTTGTTGTGGAGACTCAATTAATGACTTGACAATACTTGTAGATTAGACGATCCACCTAGGCTTATGACTTGAGTTATGAGATTCATTGTGTCTTTCATTAAGGTGTGACTTTTCTTATTGTTATTGTTGTGTGTCGTGACGATTGCTTATCTATTCTATCTATTGAGTTTTGTCTATGTGTATGCTTGATCTAATCATTGTCGACATATGATACCTACGAGTACGTGTGTTTGTACTCATACTACACTTGTTGTACTTTTTGTTGAGTGCAAAGTTTGCTGCAGTTCTTGTCCTCGCAAGTGATTCCAAGGCTACCTGACAAAGATTCTGGGGTGAGCTACTTACTAGATGTGCCACCCGGGGACCTTTCCTTTATATATCTTTCTATTCGTACTCTTGAGACAGTATTTTGACTTTTGAGACTTGTATTATCTATCAGACTATGTATTTATGTATTGGTGGCCCTTGACTGGTTAAGACTAGATTTTAGGGGCTTTTATGTGTTAGTACTTCCGTACCGTTTATTTATATATATATTCAAGACAGTTAGTGTGCGATCTTCTTATTTCAGCTTAATGAATGTTAATTTAAAATAGTTAGGCTAAGGGAAGGGTTCACCCACCAGGGGGTTTAGTGTAGGTGCCCTCGTGATACCACGAGTTGGGCTGTGACAAGTTGGTATCAGAGCCTTAGGTTACCAGTCTTACATGTACAAGAGCAATGTCTAGTAGAGTCTTGTGAATCGGTACAATGAGCTCCGTACTTATCTACGAGAGGTTATAAGATATTTAGGAAACTTCCATTCTTTCATTCCTTTCGTGCTACTTTATTCAAATTGGTATCTAGATGATCTAAATTGGTATCTGAATCTATTCTTAATCTCTCACAGATCGTGAGGAACGGTTGCGAGAGACAAGGTATCAGCACCAGCCGCCAGAGGTCGAGGTTGTGGCTGATCTAGAGGCTATGGTAGATGTCGAGAGGCTGCACCGGCATGGGATAGAGTGCCCGTGGCCGGCCAAGCCTGAGCCAGATCGTTGTCGCCTGAGCCAAAGTTAGAGCATGAGCATAAGCCCAT
Organism: Lycium barbarum; assembly: GCF_019175385.1. Classification (NCBI taxonomy): domain Eukaryota; kingdom Viridiplantae; phylum Streptophyta; class Magnoliopsida; order Solanales; family Solanaceae; genus Lycium; species Lycium barbarum. The sequence goes on along the minus strand of NC_083347.1, from coordinate 72,242,160 downwards.
GGATAAGGAGGAGCTGGGACCAGCCCAGAGTCAGCCCAAGGTTATTGCTACCCCTGTACTGCAGGATGCCATGGTTCATATCTATAGCCTTCTTGAGGGATTGACCTAGGCGGGTGGCCTTCCAGCCACTCCAAATAGTTTTCAAACCAGAGCTAGGGGACAGACCCTAGAGCAATATGAAACCCATGGAGCACAGCCTGCCACTACCATTGCATCCCGTATTAATGAGATTCCACAGCCTACTTTTTCTTCAAGGCCCGTTTCTGGCCCGATCATGACCCATGAGGAGTAGGATCTATTTGCGAGGTTTACCAAGATGAGACCGCAAGAGTTTTATGGTATCCCCGGAGAGGACGCTTATGAGTTTATTGTTGATAGTAATGAGAGGTTGCATAAGTTGGGATAGGTTGAGTTGCACGGGGTTGATTAAGTTTTCTTCCAGTTGCGTAGGGATGCAAAGTTATGGTGGAGGTCCTATATTGAGTGTTGATGTGGCGTGATTTTACGCCACAATCGATGCTTTTCTGCTATAAGTTTTACTTGTTTTTAAGCAAGTCTATGTGATTTTACGTGATTTTTAGTGTTTTTCAGGAAACGGAATAGATTCGGAATGAAAACAGTTGAAAGTGCAGAAGTGGTCGTAAACTCTGTTTACGGTCCGTATTCTTAAACACGGGCCATATTCCATGGGCGTATTAAAGAATAAGAAGAACCAGAAAGGCAGGCTGACGAAATGGTGATTTACGAACAACTTTTACGGACCGTATTCCACTTTACGGTTCGTATTTCAAAGCGTATTTAACCATTCGAGCATCTGGCAGAAAGTCGGAGTTTTGGAAGTTGAAAGACGACTGGGCAGTTTATGGGCCGTAAACCAATTTACGGTCCGTATCTCAAGAGATTGACGTTGCTCAAAACTGGAAGGAAGACTTGGTCGTAAACTGGTTTACGGTCCGTATTTTACTTGACGGTATTTCATATCGACGGGGACCAAAGTGCAAATCTGCAACTTTCACGTTTTCAGAACCTATAAATAGTCATTGTAGGGTTTTAATAGTTATCAGTTATTATTTTGACTTTTGGCTTAGAACATTAAATACTCTCTAGTTTTTGAAGGTTCAAACATCAAATCAAGTATTATCAATTCCTCTTTTCTTCCAAAGTAAGCAATTATGAATTCTTCAATTTTTTATTTCTTGTTCTTTGTCTTGAGTAGCTAAATTCCCTTACTAGGGTTGTGAACTCAATTATGGGTGTTGTGTAATTGGGTTATGATTGATATACACATAATGGACTATTAGGGTTTATTTATTCTTCATTCTTCATTCATAATTAATGGTTGCAAACATTGATTAAAGTCATAAACCTTGATTTATTTGGGAAAATAATTAAGGTTGGTAAGAATAAATAACAAGGACTCAAAGCTTTAAACTTTATTTAATAAATTCACTTAGGAATAAGAAGAATTTACTTGGCATGATTAATCGTTCTTCATAGTTACTTTCTTATATTTGGAAAAATCATAGAAAGAGATAATCTTTATTTATTGGGAAATAGTAGAGATTCATATAGAGATTAAGTGCATTCATATAATGATCCATTAGAAGTATATCAAGATCAATACCCATGATCATACACTCTATCTAATGGGGACACAACCTTAGTTTCTTTTACCATAAATTTCCACCAAAGCAAGTAGATAGCAATTAGTCATAAAAAAACCAACTATTACCAAAACCATCGGATTAAGACATTAGACCTAAGCTTAGCATCCTACGACTTTAGTAACCTTTTCACACCATATTCCCTGTGAGATTCGACCCCAACCTTGCTGGGTTACTATATTTGACAACGTCCGCGTTATACCATTAATAGGTGTAATTTGAGCGTATCAAGTTTTGGCGTCGTTGCCGGGGAATACGGTTTTGAAATTACTAAATAGTGTTTGCTTTATTGAAGTCTTTTTGCTTATTCCATCACACCTTGTGAATAGTTGTATAGTTGTATTCTGTGTGTTATTTTATTTTATTTTAAAAAAAATGGCGTCTTTCCATCAAAACTTGTTTAGTAGTGATTTTTATTGTGAGCATTGCCAAATTGGTGAGTTTAAACTCATGATGGAGTGCCTGCTAGGTGAGGGTAACGAAAATCAAAAAGCCTTAGAAGAATACTTGGAAACTAGTATCCAACTTGGGTTGATGACAGACGAAGAAAATCCTCCATGGGTAAATCATTATGAACTCCCCAATGCTCAAGATGAAAGGATAAATCATGAAGATGAGCTTATTGGGAATGCCAAAGAAAAAAATAAATTGGAGTCAACCATTGTTCTAAAAAATCTGGTTGGTGTTGACTCCAATCCGGGGGAAAAAGAGGATGTCGTAATTCAGGAAGTTCAAAAGCCTTATATTTTGCAATTCGAAAATTCAAGAAGGCAGAACGGCATTACTCACTTGAAAGCCAAGAAGTTTAAGACGAAAAATATTTTACTTGACGTGATCATCTATTTACCACCCCCCGCTGCTCGTGGTCACAAACTTGAATCCAAGTTAGGTGCTCAATTCATAAGCTCCAAATGGCGAGAAAAGCGGCACAGTTGGTAACCGTCGTGCCGCGACATTAAATCAAGCGCTTGGTGGGAGGCAACCCATCGTTTATAAATTTTTAGAATAATTTTTTAATTATTTTTTTTACTAATATTAAAAAAAAAATTGGGGTGGAAATGTGCAGAAGAAAAGGAAGATTGTTGTTATGGTAAGCAGAGATGACTATAGCACTCAGTGCTAGCAGGTATGCCTAAGATTTTTCGTATGCTTATGTGATGCAGTGAGGACACTGCAAATTTTTTTGTTGGGGGTGGCTATCTGGTATTGTTGTATTGTAAATATGTATTTAGGACCCTATTGTCGTATTGTAAATATGTGTTTAGGACCCCCCCCCCCCCCCTGGCTTTTCTTTGCCAGAGTTCTTTTCCTGAGGGGTTTTATATTTTTTGTTGAAACTGGCATGTTTAGGATGTTGCTTAGGTTGAATAGAGTAGTTATGACTTATTTGGTGTTACTCTGTAACTGATGGCATGTTGTTATGGTTGTTGGAAATTTTGGACCCCTCGAAAAAAAATGCATACTTAGAACAGTTATTGGTTGACATGATTGATTCTTTATATGACATTATGATTATTGGGGTATTATGTGTGATAAATGACTACTTAGGAGGTCACAAGTGTAAAAATAATTGTCCTTATGCCAATGTGTGTGTGAGGTGTTAGTTTGGTTCTGTTTATGCATGTATTATCTAGAACTTGCCCGGTTGGTCTTGTATGAAATCCGAAAGTTAGTTTGGTTGTGAGATGATCTTAGGCTTTCTTTGTGTAAATAGTCACTTTTCCTAAATAAGCCTTACCAAAATTCCAAAATATCCCTAGTTTCCCTCTGTGAGCCTTTTGACCTTTTTCTTGGCTAGCCAACTATGAAATCTTACCCTTTTGAACAATTAATCCATCTTCGCACCCGTTCCTCCTTGATGCTACAAGATAGATGAGGCAAAATGCCTAAGTTGGGGGTGAATTAAATGTGGAGTAGATGTTAAAAACATAAGTTGGGGGTGGTGGAGTTTTCTAGTGGGAATTCGATGTGGTAGTTGCATATAAAAAAAATTGAAAAAAAGAAAAAAAATTAGAAAATTGTAACACAAAAAGATTTGCAAGTTGGATAGGAATAAAACCACATCGAGGTCGAAAACTTGAAACAAAATAAAAGGGGTTGGAAAGAAAAGGGGTGAATTAAGGTGAAGAGATGTTGTAGTGTTCAAGGAGGGGAAAGTCACTAATATCCAAAAAGTATCCTACCCGTCTGTAAGCCTACATTACAAGTCGAAACAAGTCCTAATGTGATCACAACTGAACAAGCCTAGGATGAAAACATAGAAAATAAGGGCAAGCCTATGGTATTTGCATGTGTAGATATGAATTTCTTTGTGAGTGTGAGTGTGAGTGTTTTTCTTTTCTCTTTCGTCTTTGTCCCATTCTTGTTATATATATGTGTGTTGGGACATTCTTTGGTCTATGTAAGGGCATAAGGATGAGAATTGAGCAAAATAAAGTGACCGCCTAAAGTAGTGTTTGTGTGCATCATAATGTGTTCGATAATGTAATGTCATGCATTGAAGCTTCATTGTTAGTCATAGCGTTCTTGAGTTATGTATATTGCTTTAAAATAGAAAATTAGGGCGGTCCTTTGAAGAAAAACATGCATGACAGTAGTTCAGAGTCAAAACCAATCACTACAAGAAAAAAGGCCTTTAGCGAGGGGAAATTCGGTCATTAAAAGTCAAAATCCGGTCGCTAAATGTCAAGAACGACCATAAAAATACCGGTCGTCACCGGTCATTAAAAGCTCCGACGTTAAAAGTCAACGACCGGAAATCCGGTCGTTAAAGAACATTTAACGACAACATAAATTCCCGTCGTTATATGTCCTTTTCAGCGACCGGTTTTTCCCTTCGCTAATTTGTCATCCGGTCGTTAAACCTTTTTTACCAATAACTAATTCAACCTGCAGAAGTACTTTTAACGACCGAAATTCCTTTCGTTAATCGTATATCACTTTCAACACCAATACTTTTAACGACCAAATTCTTAGTTGTTAATTGCCATTTAAATATTTGATATTATACAAAAATTTATACTACTGATTAATAATAATTATTTCATGCACAAACACATCTGAAAAAATACTAAATAACAAATATTCCATATAAAACTTCGTTGTTAATACAAAGAACTAATTAAAGAAAGATATACCATATCCAAGTTATATGACATCTTATCAATGACGAAAAAGAGAAAATTTGCAGCATATATGCATAAGATATTGTCTTTAAACCTCCCCTAACGAAATAAAAATCCCTCTTGAACTTCAACTTGCTCCTTACTTTCATGAACGATAGATTCTTCCATCTTCAAATTCTTGAACTGTAAGGAAAAAACAAGTTTATGCCAGTTTAGTAACAATAAACTCTTAAAGAAGAAACATAATTCCTCAAACGTATTTACCAGGATGCAAAACATTAAAGTTTCTAAAAAAGCATGTGAACAATAACTTATATATCTATCGCATAGTCCCAACAAAATTAGATGATTTCCAAAAATAAAGATAGAGAATTGTGTCCTAGTGAATAACTGGTTTATCTTTTTAGAGTAATGTTCAGGAACCTAAACTTTATACGCACACTTGAACTTCATTATCCATTATTAATGAAGGTGAGACTTCTATTGTCTAATTCAAAGTTTTGGAGCTTTGCATGATTATGGCATGATTATAATATATGAAACTCAGGTTGTTGCTTCTTGCACCCTCAAATTTTGACTTTAAAGAAGAAAAAAAGACGGTGAGCGTAAATCTTCCCCATTGATAACTAAGACAACGAACTTTACTTGCAGATAGATTCTGAAATGACAAGAGCGTAAATTGAAAGAAGAACATCAAACATTGAAAGAAGAACAACAAACATAGATATCACTGCCGCACTTTGGACCAATATGGAGCTCTAAAAAGACGGAGACATAGTACAAACGTGAAAATATTCCACTTCAAGCATCCAGTATCCTCATCTAAGTCTAGGGACACTATAAGAGCAAACAAAAATTTACTTCACTTAAAGTTCAAAAGAACTGGAAGTCTTCGACAAAAGCTTTGAAGTTACTTACAAAAAAGATGCATACTTTCAAATCAAAATTTGCAAATCAGAAAATTTACTGATAGATAAAAATTATTTGAAAAAGGTATCAACTATTTGGTCCAACTAACCCATTGCTTTAAAATGCATGCATATAATAAAATCATACTTTAGATTCGTCTTTGTTTAAAGGTATCAGTCAAAGGAACACCATACCGTAAGAAAATACATTACGGATGCACTTAAACTTTATAGTATACTTCAGGATTATTTTGTTAAATACTCACTTTTTACCATTCAAGTGAAGATATAAGAGCTTTGTCCAGAACATCCCTACAGTATAATCATTACTTCGACTGCATACTTAAAGGATCACTGTAAACAAAAAACATCCTTCAAGTTTTTAGAAATGAGCTGGTTTCAGTCTGTCATTACCCATGGTTATAAAACTAATAGAACGCTACAAAATCACATACAAGGCAGGTGACATTTGTAAAAAATACCAAACTTTGCAACTCCATTCCAGATACACTGATTCTTAACTACAAACAGAAGACATCAGAGATGTTTGAAGTTGGTACTCATAACACTGCTAAAACCACTAGATCATGCTTTCAAGTGATGCTTATAACTATTGAGTTGTAATTGAGCATGATGATGATGAAGGTAAGGTTTAAAGAGATGAATCTTTTAAATAGTTCTAGAATGTTACTATATATTAAAAGGTCCGACCAACTCATCCTTTTCACGGGCAACAGCTACCAGCCAACATGAACAATTAAGAGATGTTGCAGAAAAGTTACATAAACACAGTAATTGAAAAATCGCCAAAAACACATTAAAATCCTTTTCGCCATTATTATACATCTTTTTCACTAGTATTATTCACCAACAAAGAATCATAGTTAAACCCACAAACACCAACAAACTTCAGAAGTTATGTAACAAGCTTCTTCCAACGCATTCTATTTTAAAAAATGGACTGATACTCCATTAACTGCAGAAAGTAAAGCAGAACCAGAAACGCAGAAAATGCTAAAACATGCAGCAGAAAATACAAAATACCGCAACAAATTAATTTCAGAAATGCCTGTAGAGACCAAAGTCCGAGAAACTACAAAAATAAGAAAATACCCTAAATATTGCTTCATATCATATATTCTTATTCAACAATATTTACTTTGTTACAAAACCAACTTTTTTTCCTAATTGACTGTCTACCATAATTTTTCCTTCAAGAGAGGAATTATGTTTCCTACATCCACCCGTTTAAGTAGTATAGACTTAATACTTTGTGTTGTTTATGTTTACTCTGAGTTTCTTAAGTATCAGAGTTGATCCTTTACCTGCTATAGAGCTTGTTTGGATTGACTTATTTTAGATGCTTTTAAGCCAAAATATCTTTTAAGCACTTTTGTAATGTTTGGATTCGATAAAAAAGTCCTTTTAAGAACATTTTATTTATGCCAAAATAACAAAAATAAGTCAAAAGTCATAAGTTAGAATTTCTAACTTATGACTTATAAGCTATAAGCAGGGGCGGAGCCAAGTGTTACGAAGGGGGTTCACTCGGCAGAAAATTACAGTGTATATTGAAGGTTAAAATTATTTTTTTGTATATATAGTAGATGTTGAACCCCCTTGGCTTCTTCGTATTTTTGAACCCCCTTACTGAAAATTCTGGCTCCGCCACTGGCTATAAGCCATAAGTCCATCCAAACAGGCTCTATACTGTCAAGAAAAAAAGGAAACTTTAAGAGTAATGATTTGAAGTAGTTGAAAGGTTTAATTATAACAAGTTTAATGTATTAAAGAATCAAAATCCACTATTTTCCCGAATTTAGTAACACAATGATAGTGTTTTTCAGTATATCATTTCCTCCCTTAAATTGTTTTCTTGATCATTTACTTATTTCTTAATCACGTTGCATGTGTATTCCTATATCTACGTATGTGGAGGCTAAATCTAATTTATTGTTCGTCTCATAGGATGTCCTCTGAACTTTCATGTTAATGGTGGTACTTATACCATCCTTTTTCTTATTCTTCTATAATGAAGTTCTCTAGTTCTCCTGCCACTGACATTGTTGTCTTTGTTTGAGGTTGTTTAAAGAATTAAACTATCAGTTTAGTTCTGATTCATGTGTGTGGAGGAGTTGTTTATTGGATGCAGGGACTGTTATTTTGTCATTTGTGAATTTGAGCGGTTAGCCATTTTGATGAGCGAATCACTCTTCAATAAGAATTTTTCTCCCCTTAAATTGTTCATGATGAAGAAAAATCATATTTTTTCTCAGTTAAATTAGCAATGAAAAAGGGGTGACTTCATCCAAAGTGGTGGAATTGAAAAAATCCATAGAGGAGTTGAAAAGAACTGATCTAGCAAAAAGTTAGAAAAAGAAGCAGAAACTTACCTTGGCCCCCAATTATACTTGCGTAAGTTAAAAAAAAAGGTCCTTTGGCAAAGAGTTCGGTGGAAACTGACTAAGATGATAAACAATACCTGCAAGTGAACCTCCCTCGACGTACAATTAGTTAGTAACACCATCAACAACAACCCATAAGTAAAAGAAAAAGAAGAATAAAGAAATAAGATGCACCATAGAACCAAATTCATTAATACACATACAAAACCAGAAACTTAGCTTGATGAGAAGAACACTCTAAGAATGTGTTTTTCTTATCAGTAGTAGTTGACAAGAGCCAGACCAACAGACGAGCAGGTTCGATGAGCGATGAGCGGTAACGAGAGAAGGCTGGAGTTCTTCTTTTAACACAACTATGTGTTTTGTGACTGAAGAATAAATTCCCAACTTTAAACAATCTACTCATTTTCCTCCTAAATATATACCTATTAACAAAAGAAGATTCAGAATGAAACATACTATTATACAGCAGCAGCTAAACTTATAACAGCCTTAAACCAGCACTTCAGCAGTTGGCAGCAGCAACTAAGGCAACAACAGTCTTTGATCATATCTGTTTGGAATGTGACTTGAGTTTCAGATGTCTCTTTGCATGGTATTTTCACAAGACATTGTACGGTAAAATAAAGGAGAATTCACTAACAGGTGGGGAGAAGGAGAAAAGCAACAGGCAATTAAAAGTACATATTTAAGTCATTTATGAAAAGCTAGTTAGTTCCAAAGATGAGAGCACGTCAAGGCTTTGAATTATAGAGAACATTACGTGCTCAAACTATATTTTACTTAGAAGAATCAAGCGTGGGAGGAAATATTTATTTTTGAGAAAAAACAGGTATATACGGCATGCTGCTAAGTTGAATTTCTCGTTAACTTAACATCAAATGTAAAAGAGGAATATCATCGAACCCTTAACAGTTATCAAGGATCATTGTTCATGCAAAAGATCACACATACACATTATTTTATCAATACTTTGATTATATGCTAATGTAGGCAAGTTGCAGCAGCTGTAAGCACTAAGCAGAAGCTATCAAGCTAAGGCAACAATACAAGTTACAACAGTCTAGCAACTAAGGCAAGAATTAGTAGCTGTAAGCGCTATGCAGCAGATAAGGCTAATTGCAGTCCATATAGAGAGATCATCTATTTTTTGGAGATGTAAGAATATAATCCTGTAAATGTTTTCAACTCATTTAGCTCTCTGGCCATGATAAACGTGATTTTGTATTGCAAATGTAGAGAAAATCTATCTAAGTATATTCCTAAAAGACAAGTCAAATCTTTATAAGTAAACATAGGATGGAAAAAGTAAAAATAATTCTATCAAAATACTGCAGCAGCTGCAGACATTAAGTTTATTAAGTTTGTTTTCTTTTTTTTTTTTTTGCTCACCTAATATTTTCTTCATTAAGCTATCAAACAATATTTTGGATTCATCTTGATTGTTCGATTGATATTCTCTTATTAGTGCAACAACTTAAATTTGTCGTGACCTGAACAACAAGAAAAGAAATAGGAAAAGCAGGAATGAGGAAATGTTAAATGATGCAGTTCACACCAACATATTTGTATCATATTATAAGGTAGAATTACACTCTTGAAGGAGGACAGATATTTTGTCCTTTTCAGCACATGCTACGACAAACTCAAACTACGAAAAAGATGATTTTAAAAACCTTGGAGAGGCAGCGCTCAGCTGGACCTTAATCCGATGGAAATAATTCAAACCAATAGGAAATTTGTAGCATTGAACTTGGTTCAAGAGGAGTACTCAATATTGACCCAAAAATAAAGTCACAAAAGGTATGTCTCGATATATTTGACAAACAGGGAGATCATTGGAATAACTAAAACAACTCAATTCCACAATTAGTCGTTGGGGATGGAGATCATTGATAACCTTAGAAATTATCAGATTAACAAATTTATTCAATAATAATCATCATATCCCCTCCTTTGATATTGAAGACCAAAGGAGGATTTGTTTTACTAACAACCCGTATATGCTAACAGGTTTTGACTTTAACAATATTTACTCTAATTGAAAAATCACAAATTAAAGTGGCATATGCGTAATCACCTTGCTAAAAAGGAAAAAAATACTAAGGCAGAAAAACAAGTAAAGGGAAAGTGGAAAAATAATACTGAAATGAAATTGATATTGTCATGCTTTTCTATTTTGAGTTAAAGAACATAAGAAAGGGGAAATATACCCAACTGCAATAGGAAAAGAGAAAAAAAATCTAAGATATTCTAGCACAAATACAAGAATCTAAACAACAAAAGCACTAAAACTAAAAAAGGATTACCTGATCCTTTGCAGAGAGCGGGGCGTTGAGGGGTTTGAAGATCACCTTCAATATTTATCAAATATACGATTCAATTCCACTCCGTTCAGTAGAATCGTACGAAACGGAAAAAAACTGAGAAAAGAGTTAGACTCGGCATAAATTGACTCGAATCCAAACAAAGGGCGTAGATGAAAAGAAAAGGAAAAAGAAACCTAGATGGAATCATAATAAATTCGGAATTGGGAGAAATCAGGCATTTCACAAAGAATTTCATAGTTAAAACATCAGAAACTTACCTTGATGAAAAGGAAGCCCCAAGAAACCTAAAGAGACCACGCGAAGTGTATCTCTGGTTGTTGATTTTTCTCTAACTGGAAATAGAAGAGAAGCACGCTGAGTGTATCTCTGTTTACGGAGGGTTGAGGAAAGGGGATGGGTGGAGAGACGTGGGTGTGAAAATAAAGAGGGAAACATATAGCGCCTTTTTTTTCTAATTATTATTTTAACGACTGGATATTAATATTTCTAACGTCCGGATATTATTCCGTCATGAATAGTAAACTAAAAATTGACTTTTAACTACTGGAAAAAAATTGTGTCGTTAAAAATACATTTTAACGACCGGATTCATGTCCCTTCGTTAAGAATTGGTCGTTAAAAGTCAATTTTCTTGTAGTGAATGTAGACATTGTTATTCTATCATATCTAGGTATTGAGTCGTTGTTTTGTATGGCTTGCTTGAGGACAAGCAAATACTTTAAGTTGGGAGTGTTGATGTGGCGTGATTTTACGCCACAATCGATGCTTTTCTGCTATAAGTTTTACTTGTTTTTAAGCATGTCTATGTGATTTTACGTGATTTTTAGTGTTTTTCAGGAAACGGAACAGATTCGGAATGAAAATAGTTGAAAGTGCAGAAGTGGTCGTAAACTCTGTTTACGGTCCGTATTCTTAAACACGGGCTGTATTCCATGGGCGTATTAAAGAATAAGAAGAACCAGAAAGGCAGACTGAGGAAATGGTGATTTACGAACAACTTTTACGGACCGTATTCCACTTTACGGTCCGTATTTCAAAGCGTATTTAACCATTCGAGCATCTGGCAGAAAGTCGGAGTTTTGGAAGTTGAAAGACGACTGGCAGTTTACGGACCGTAAACCAATTTACGGTCCGTATCTCAAGAGATTGAAGTTGCTCAAAACTGGAAGGAAGACTTGGTCATAAACTGGTTTACGGTCCGTATTTCACTTTATGGACCGTATTTCGTATCGACGGGGACCAAAGTGCAAATCTGCAACTTTCACGTTTTCAGAACCTATAAATAGTCATTGTAGAGTTTTAATAGTTATCAGTTATTATTTTGACTTTTGGCTTAGAACATTAAATACTCTCTAGTTTTTAAGGTTCAAACATCAAATCAAGTATTATCAATTCCTCTTTTCTTCCAAAGTAAGCAATTACGAATTCTTCAATTTTTTATGTCTTGTTCTTTCTCATGAGTAGCTAAATTTCCTTACTAGGGTTGTGAACCAAATGATGGGTGTTGTGTGATTGGGTTGTGATTGATATACACATAATGGATTATTTGGGTTTATTTATTCTTCATTCTTCATTCATAATTAATGGTTGTAAACATTGATTAAAGCCATAAACCTTGATTTATTTGGGAAAATAATTAGGGTTGGTAAGAATAAATAACAAGGACTCAAAGCTTTAAACTTTGTTTAATAAATTCACTTAGGAATAAGAAGAATTTACTTGGCATGATTAATCGTTCTTCATAGTTACTTTCTTATATTTGGGAAAATCATAGAAAGAGATAATCTTTATTTATTGGGAAATAGTAGAGATTCATATAGAGATTAAGTGCATTCATATAATGATCCATTAGAAGTATATCAAGATCAATACCCATGATCATACACTCTATCTAATGGGGACACAACCTTAGTTTCTTTTACCATAAATTTCCACCAAAGCAAGTAGATAGCAATTAGTCATAGAAAAAACCAACTATTACCAAAACCATCGGATCATGTCATTAGACCTAAGCTTAGCATCCTACAACTTTAGTAACCTTTTCACACCATATTCCCTGTGGAATTCGATCCCAACCTTGTTGGGTTACTATATTTGACAACGTCCGCGTTATACCATTAATAGGTGTAATTTGAGCGTATCAAGTGCCGACTAGCTGAGTCGCCTCTTTTGCCTTGGACCCAGTTCTATCAGGTGTTTCTAGAGAAGTACGTCCCCCGGGGACAAGAGGAGAGATGATTTCAATGACTTAGAGCAGAGAGGTATGTCTGTGGTAGAGTATGAGTCCATATTTCATTCATTGGCCTGTTATGCAGTTCAGTTTATTCTTATCTAGGCCAAGAGGGTGAGAAGATTCGTCAAGGGGTTGGTGCTTCCATTATAGGTGGCCAACTGACAGCTAGTGGTTTCTGGATCTTTCTTCCGGTCTGAAGTTGATCATGGTACTAAAGTTGAGTCTGCGAGAGTTAAGGCTCGTAGTGGGATTGATAATAAGAGGATCTGTCAGTTCGGCAATTTTAGTAGTTCGACTTCTAGGGGTGGGGCCATGTGGGCAAAAGTCATTAGTACCACTCTGGCTGCCCCATTCAGTCAGCGCTTCAGATTATAGTTAGTGGCTCTTCTAGGCTTAGCGGATTAAGTGCCGGATAGACTTCTCGAGGTCCTTACACTCGACCTGCAGATTGTGAAGGGTATTTTGGGTCTTCCGTATCAGTGACGCAGCCTCAGGCGCCTAGAGGTTGTTATGCGTGTGGTGACCTACGGCATTTCGTTAGAGAGTGTCCCTAATCTAGGCAGAGTGGGGCCCAGTAGAGCTCTCGATTCCTGACTTCTAGGACCCCGGCACCTTCAAATAGTTGAGGAGGATCTTTAGGTAGGGGTGGTGCACAGCCTAGCAAAGGCAGTTATCAGCCCGAAAGAAGTGGTCACCAATCTGATAGAGGCAATTCGCAGACAACGAGAGATAGAGCTTAGTCGAGTCAAGGTGGCCATGGAGACACACAGTTTGAGGATTGATGAATTCATTGTTATGCTTTCCCTGGCAGTCCAGAGATAGAGACTTCTGATGCGGTTATCACAGCTACTATTTCAGTCGGTCATCGGGAAACTTTAGCCTCATTTGATCCGATTTCTACTTTTTCTTATGTGTCCACATATTTCTCTATGGGTTTGGATATGATTTGTGATCTACTTGAGGTGTCTATTCATATGTCTACTCTAGTCGGAGATTCTGTGGTGGTAGATTACGTCTATCGGTCTTGTACAGTTACTTTTATATGTTATGGTACGTGGGAAGACTTGGTTATTCTTGATATGGTAGTTTTTGATGTTATCTTGGGCATGACTTGGTTGTCTCCTTGTCACGCGATTCTGGATAGTCCCGCCAAGACAATCACGTTAGTCATGCGCGAAATTCAGAGATTAGAGTGGAAGGGTACTCCTAGCTCTGCTCCTCAGAAGATTATATCATTCCTTCGGGTGAAGAAGTTAGTGGATAAGGGTTGTTTTGCATATTTAGAGCATATCCGGGATACGACTGCCGATGCTCCTTCCCTGAAGTCAGTTCCTATAGTTAGTGAGTTTGCGGAGGTTTTTCGCACATACTTGCCCGGTATGCCACCTGATCATGCTACTAACTTTTGCATCGACTTTGAGCCAGGCAGTCGGCCTATTTATATTCCACCTTATTGTATGGCTCAGGCAGAGTTGAGGGATATGAAGGAGCAATTTCAAGACTTTTTGAGTAAAGGGTCCATCAGATCTAGTGTTTCTTCTTGGGATGCTCCTGTGTTGTTCGTGAAGAAAGAGGATGATTCTATGCGGATGTGTATCAATTATCGGCAGTTAAACAAGGTTACCATTCGAAACAAGTATCTGATACCTTGCATCGATGACTTGTTTGATTAGCTTCAGGGTACGACGGTCTTTTCTAAGATCGACTTGAGATCGGGCTACCACCAGTTGAAGATTAAAGCCGGGGATATTCCAAAGACGGCCTTCAGGACCCACTATGGTCATTATGAGTTCTTGGTGATATCCTTCAGGCTAACTAATGCCCCCGCTGTTTTCATAGATTTGACTAATGGGATTTTCAATCCCTACTTGGATTCGTTTATTATCGTCTTCATTGATAACATTCTAGTGTGCTCTCGTAGTAAGGAAGACCATGAGAAACATTTGAGGATAGTTCTTGGGTTATTAAAAGAGAAGAAGTTGTATGCCAAGTATTCCAAGTGTGATTTCTAGCTCAGTTCCGTGGCATCTTTGGCACATGTTGTGTCCAAGGATAGTATTATGGTTGGTCCCAAGAAGATCGAGGCAGTTAGAGATTGGGCTAGGCCCACTTCAGTGACTGAGATTCAGAGTTTTGTAGGTTTAGCGAGTTGCAATCGTTGGTTTGTGAAGGGGTTTTCAGCTATTGCTTCTCATTTGACTCGATTGACTCAAAATAATATGCCCCTACAGTGGCCCTATGAGTGTGAGGAGAGATTTTAAAAGCTCAAGACTGTCACGACTTAAACCAATGAGTCGTGACGAATGTCTGACCTCTAGCGACCAAACACCCTTATACGCATATCTGAATCTTACTGAACATCAAGGGCCCACAAATGGCCTAAACTAATCTCATAAATAGGCAACATTATGAACTCTGAACAATCTGTATATACATAAACATGTTGAAAGAACAGTGCAAGCCAGCTAGGCTGCTACATATACTGTACACAATAGAATAGAAGCCGACAAGGCTACATCATCTGACTGATACATACAACTGTCTACAGACCTTTACTGGAATAAAAGCTGTAGAAGGGACGGGACAGGGCCTCGTCATACCCATATCCATATATATCTCAAAAGGCTAGCATACCAAAATAGACTGCAACTCCGAATCAATAGAGTGCACTGACCACTACTGGATAAAAGTCCTACTAAGTTGGACCACCTGTCGGTCTACCTGAACCTGCGGGCATGAACGCAGCCCCCCGAGCAACAGGGAGTCAATACGGATAATGTACTGAGTATGTAAGGTATGAGAACAACATATACATACAAGAATCATGAATAAGATCTGAACTCATAAGCTGAAATGACTATCTGCATATACTTGTATGAACTAGTATCTGTATGTATCTGCATAAATCTGTGTAACTGACAATGCCACTGTGGGCGCATAATATGCATACTCTCAGTGGTAATCATGCTCATGCATATATATATAGGTCATAGTGCTGAGGAACGTTCAGCCCGATCCATATCTCATATCCCATCGGCCTCTCTGCAGCCATCATCAATATCATCATCATTGTGTACCAGCTGATCAGGTGGTAATGCGTATATAATGCCTTCCCGCTTTTCTCTCATACCCCATATACATATAATATACGTGTATATAACGCCTTCTAGTCACGGGTCAATAGGCATATGAATATATGTAAATGAATGTAATGCATGAATAACTGTGTACATAAAACTGGACCCATGAACAGAAGGAACAATCGTAATCGGGGTATAGAGGCATCAAAGACTGAAGTACTCCTAATGCTTCTAAGAGTAGAGTAATATGGAAGCTCGTTTGCTTGCTTGTTGGTTCATATCATAGGATCATGCCAAAAGAAAGAAGGGATAGCCTTAACATACCTCGAACTATATTCAATCGTCCAACTTCTAATCCTCGAGCTCATAAGTCTACAATCAAGATAACGTAGGCCTTAATTAGACTATTTACCTCGCTTACTAATTATTTTAAATACGAATAGAGCTTAACAAATTATGGGCAATATTTCCCTTAGAAGCTTAACAACCCTTCAACTTCCCATTCAATCCAACATCATCCACAACAACAATACAACACTTATATATATAAATATACTCAAATCTAGTCCCAATCATCTCTTAAAAAAGCCCCAAATCACTATCTTAACCTTTATCAACTTATCACTTCCAGAAATACCCTCTCTTCGCTTAAAACAACTAAAATCCTTGATAATTAACTTAAATACAAAGGTATAAATCATTTACATCCCTTGAGAGGCCTAAGATTCCAAGGATCAACTTCAACTCCAACTTTCTAAGCTTTCCAACTTGAAGAAACCCTAGAAACAACCTTCTTCTTGACAAGCACGGGTTCACGGGGCTCGGATCTTACCAAATCTCCAGTAATAATGATGGAAAATGTTGGGAGAGAAAATACTAGGGTTTCTCTGATTTGGGATGGAGGAAAATGAGAAATAAGGTCGTAGATCCTATATTTATACTTGGGAGTTAAAAAGTTATAGCGGTGTGGTTCAATGAGCGGGTCGACGACGGTTCGACGTGTCGACGTTCCGTCGACGTGCTCCGTCGACCTTTGCATGTAGATTCGGGGCTACAGAAGCCCATCGACGCCGCATTAACGATGGCTCGTCGATGTTCTCCGTCGACCTGCACCTGCAGAAGCCCATCGACGCCGTATTAACGATGGCCCATCGACATGTCGACGATGACTGGTGTCTGCAGACTTCTCCGGTTTAGTTCAGATCGCGTCGATTCGATTCGTTCAACTTCTAATCCTGTAAATTTCCAGGAACACCTGCTGGTACCTTTGTACACAGTGTAAGACACTTTCTATCTCCAAACTCGGGCTCGGGGCTCTATTTCAAAGGCATACCCGACTAGAAAATCATAGGTTCTCCTACGACGAACACGAGGGTGTAACATTCTTCCCCTTTAGGAACATTCGTCCTTGAATGTTCAAACAATAATGGGTTATAAAAATTTTGGCAAAGTTTTCCCTATACATATACGATCCAACCTGCACACAGCAACCCAAAATACTGCCACACAGGGCCATATACTACAACATACAATACTATGGTCTCACACGACCAATCACGATAACTGAAAATGAAATAATACTTGGGGGAGATGATATGTCAGACTGAACCTCCTATACTGCTGGAAACAAATGCGGGTACTTAATCTTCATTGCTTCCTTCGCTAAGTCACTTCCTCAATATTCTTATTCCTCCACAAAACTTTAACGGAAGCTACATCCTTGGTTCGCAACCGACGGACCTGTCTGTCCAATATAGCCATTGGAACCTCTTCGTATGATAACTGCTCGGTCACCTGGATATCATCTGCTGGTACTACTCTGGAAGGATCCCCAATGCATTTACTAAGCATAGACACATAAAATACCGGATGTACAGACTCCAACTCAGAAGGCAATTCTAGCTCATATGCCACCTTACCCATAGTACGAATAATCTGATATGGCCCAACATATCGAGAGCTCAACTTACCCTTCTTTCCAAACCTCATCACTCCTTTCATAGGTGAGACCTTCAAGAATACCCGATCTCCTATCTCGAACTCTAACTTGCATAGTCGATTATATGTGTAGGATTTCTGTCGACTCTGAGCTGTTATCAACCTTTCCTGAATGACTTTCACCGTGTCAACTGCTTGCTGAATTAATTCTGGGCCTACCAACTGATTTTCCCCAACGTCAAACCATCCTATGGGTGATCTACATCTCCGCCCATATAAGGCCTCATACGGAGCCATCTGAATACTGGAATGGTAACTGTTGTTATATGTAAACTCGATAAGAGGCAGATGATCATCCCAACTGCCTTGAAAATCAAGTACACATGCTCTCAAAATATCTTCAAGGGTCTGTATAGTACACTCCGCCTGTCCATCTGTCTGCGGATGAAATGCAGTACTGAGACTCACCTGAGTCCCCAATCCATGCTGAAAAGACTTCCAAAATTTAACTGTGAATTGTGCTCCCTATTGACACCTAATTTTGGCTCGACGTGCTTAAAATTAACGTTTGGGGGGGGGGGGGGGGGGGGGGGGCCTGATTCGTTAAAGAGCACGAAATACATTTTTTACACATTTTTACATTTGTTTAACAATTTATTGATGATTACCCTTTTTTAGAAATTTTTCTCAATTTATTGTCATTTTTTTCAAGAACCATTATTTTACACATGTATAGCACAATATTACCATTTTCGTGAAATTAAATTGTTTCTTAATTTTATAGCAATACATTTTCATATCTTGCACATTAATATTTATATTTTATACTTACGTTATTATTTATACATGTATTAATTAATTATATTTTAGTACAGTCCGACAATGTAGAAAAACTTGGAGCAATTAATTTTTAAACGCGGAGCAAGAATTCAATTTTTTTTTTTAAAAAAAGAAGTTGATTGAGGTGATGTGTTGGGGACAAAGGGGTATGGTTTCATTATTTTTGGGCATAAAAAGGGGTGTTTGTTTATATTATAAGAAAAAGGGGGGTTAATTGAATGATGGGATCCAACTCATATTGACACAAAACACACACCAACAGATACACACACACAGGGATATGTTTCAGATTTTTTTTGCCCATCCTCTCTCTTCTAAGAAACCCTAAACATTTTTTCCTCTCCTCCTCTTCAACCACAGCCGCCGCCCACTCTTCACACCGGAGCTCCGAGCTCCGGTGAACTTCCTCACCACACCTCAACCAAACACCACGCCACCAAACCACAAACCCGCTGCCCCACCACTTCATCTTCCCCTTTCTCCATTAACGTCGACCACCATGCCTACTACCCGCTCGCCATTACTCCCTCTGTCCAGCCTCCAAACACAACCAACTACACCACCGTCTTCCTCCTCTTTCCCATTTTTTTTTTATTTTTTAGTTCTGTTGCTATTCCTCTTCGTGTTCGCCATTCTAGTTTTATTTTACTTATCTAGAATCAGGATGAACTAGTTTGATTTTATAAGTTGTGCTTTGGCTCTAGTGAGGAAGAAAAGTATAGATTATTTGCAGTGTCTCTTTCACGCATTCTGATCTGTTTGTATGGCCTAGTTTAATTAGAATTGCTCATGTAGGATTCTGGCCTATTAATTTCCTTATGGGAGATTTATGGTCGCTCTTTCTTTGAAATTATTTTAGAATAGGTTTAAGGTGGTGTAAAGTGATCAAAATCAGTGGGTTAAGAAGGTTGTTTGTTTCCCATGTTGTTGTGACCCGTTGTGTTGGAGTATGAATTTATTCGTTTAAAGCATGTTGCATTTTGTTTCCTTTAAATTCTATTGCTTTGTATTTTGTCAAGAAGGATCCGGTATAGATAAAAGGATTCATTAAAAGTGATTTGGGTTGTTTTCAAAAGATGCTGTTTGTTTAGCTTCATTTTTCTCGCTATTTTAACCCAAATCAAGAATGAGCATTAATGTAGTTTTAAATCTGAAAATATTTGTTTGTTGCAAAATATGTAATCAAAACTCCTTTTATGCATTCAAACCTTTTATGTCTTAAGCTTACACATTAGCATTGGCATATTTCTACTTCATTTACTATATGTCTTTTTTTAGTTAAAGTACTGTTGCAAAGTTATCTAATCAGTCCAAATGATCTCCTAAATATATTTATTCCTTTTGCTAGTTCGCCCTAAAAATACTGATTTGCCACAAGAAGCTAAATTAGTTTGTTGAGTCTTGTTTTCCAATAAGGTAAATGTGATTACAAAGTCCGTTACATCTTTGAACGTTGTCTATTTTTTGGGATATAATAGTTTGGCCGATGAAGAAATTGTCGTCGATTTCCAAGGCCTTCCATGTACAAAGACGGGTTTTTATTTTAATTTTATTCATTATTTTTTTAATTCATCCGATAATTATTCATTCTCTTACTAACATTTTTATTAAGTCTCATGCAGACATCCGGAGTTACTTTTGAAGATGACACTCAAAAGAAGTTCAAATAGCTTCTTAAATTCTTTGTTTATATATTTTTTTTTTACATTCTTAAATTATGCAAGCATAAAATATAGTGAAACTTTACTTTTTAGGGCGCAGGTTGGTGGTATTTATTTATGATCTGCTTATGTGATTTAAATTTTATGTGTTTTAGACAAATTAACATTAGACAATTATTATTTTCGTAGCTAATATTCTTATAGTTATCACGTTTCGCTAGAGTTTTAATTCAATAGCTTAGCACACTTAAGTAAATAAATAGGGTGATTTGCTTCAATATTTAGGCTTTAGAATGTACTCTCATAATTAATTGATTAGGCGTACATACTTCGCTAGTTAAATTAGTTAACTCACCTTGAGTGCAAAATAATTTCATGTCCATTCCTTATACCCTTTTCACATACCCAAGCTTCTAAGTTGCACATAACTTTTTTTTAAAAAATAATTATTATTTCACATATGTATAAAATACGTATTGCACGATTATTTATGTGAATAGTCATATTAGTTATTCTTCAGTCTAAATTCTACTAATTTTTTGTAAATAATAATCAAGCCTTTTTACACATCCCTCGTATAGTTAAATTGGTCTAGCCGGGAATCACATTTGTGGATTCTGAAGGATGCCTAACACCTTCCCTTCGGAATAATTTGAACCCTTACCTAGAATCTCACTTATTTTCGTAGATCATGTTAAGCTGCATATATTAATAATTTATAGGTACCCTAGTATACCTTAAATGCTAGGTGGCGACTCTGTACATAATTAATTATTTCAGAGCTCCATAAGTTGTGCTTTGTTTAGTCTTTGGTAAAAATAGGGTGCAACAACATGGCGACTCCGCTGGGGACACTTAGGTTCTAACCATATGGACTCAATTTGTTATTCGAGGTATGTTATCTTTATTTGAATTTTTCCTTTATTTTACTTGCCTATATTTATTCGTCATGTATATACTTTCCCTTTTTCCCTTATTTGTTTACGTACATATCTGCTTTTAATTTCATACACTGTATTATTGCCTTTTTTACTAGCAAGTTTTATTTACCATACTCATTTTTTACTTTATTGTAAATTATGCATCTCGATTTTACTGTTTCTCTTTGATTGCTATCTTTTGGTGGTTTTATATTAATATTCGTATGTGTTATCGGTTTATATAAAATGGCATGCCGTTCATATTTCCTCCACTTCTGGAAAACTCACACTATCACACATACACGCGAGGTGTGTTTTGCGCACCCGCGAATTTTTTTCGTAGAATCCAAATTTTAGGAGAGTTGGCGTATGCGCGGGGTGCCCGAGTAACGGGGACCGCGTAGCCTTCTCACTCGAGTAGTCCGCTCGGGAGCCTTGTGTCATAGGAAAACCAACTCTTAGAATTCCTATGTTACTGTACATCCCATTTTGCAGTTATTTTTAGCTAGGTTGAATTTTATCTTTTATTTCGAACATTTTTTTTCATTTTTCACATACTCTTTATTTGTTACATGTTTTTGTTTTTAAATAAATATTGTTGTCATTTTCTTTGCACTACCTTAGTACTTTATCTAACTATTTTTAGTTGGCTTGTGTTGAACCCTGAATTTTGTAAAATATATATATATATTGTTTTTCTTCAATCATGCATTTTATACCCTATTTGCAAGAACTACGCACACCTGATTCTCTTCTTTGATGAGATACGTAGGCAGCCCTTTTGGGTTCGGTATTATTATTCAAAAAATCACAAAAAAAATCCTTTATTTAAAAAAAAATCACAAAAATATTTTGTTTCTTTCTATCCTACTTGAACGAACTACGCGCACCTGATTCTCATCAAAGATGAGATACGTAGGCAACCCTTTTGGGTTCGGTACCCCTATTCAAAAAAATACAAAAATATTTTTTAGATTCATATCTTTGACTTGGTTGGTACCAACACAGTTAGGAATGTGCATAGGAATGAAACAAGTAACAATCAATTTGATGGAGAGGACTGACTTCGTGGTAAACTATAGATTCTTTTGGTACCTCTCATTCACACTTTATGTGACACTTGAAAAATTCTCTTGCATGCTTGTAAGATCAGAACAAAATCAACCTCATTGTTTCATGTGCATTGTGT
Organism: Lycium barbarum; assembly: GCF_019175385.1. NCBI lineage: Eukaryota > Viridiplantae > Streptophyta > Magnoliopsida > Solanales > Solanaceae > Lycium > Lycium barbarum. The sequence goes on along the minus strand of NC_083347.1, from coordinate 72,219,867 downwards.
GGTGAGCTTTAGATAGCGTTCAATTGCATTGCATTGTGATCTAGAACTTGGCCTGAATGTCTGTTGAGGCGAAATTATGAGTAACACTCAGCATAGAAAAGGATCGTAGGCCTTCTTCGACCCGTTTGAGCCTTTCTAGCCTACCAAATGACATTATCTCTAGCATTCCCCCTTTGAGCCTAGAGCCTTTTCTTTGACCACCACATCATAAGCCTATATACCATTTCTGAGTGCTTACATGCACTATCTCTCTTTTGGCCCAACCTCCTTGAGCGCACTAAAAACGTGCAACCGCGGATAGAGATTTGAGCTGAAGCTTAAAAAAAAAGGGGATTCGACCATCCCAGAAAAACAAAGGCTAAGAACGACCTCCAAATCAAGAAGGAGCCCACACACGCAAAAAAAAAAAAAAAAAAACTCAGTCATTCGGGATCTCGGACATACAACCCATTATTTCTTTTTATTTTCACACTCAGGCATACAACCTGGAACTACTATCAAAACCTCGGGCATGCAACCCAGGTCAATTCTCTTAATCCCCACAGAGTCTCGGGCATGCAACCCTAAACTCCAAAAAAAAAAGGGCTTTAACTTGCAAAAGAGGCCGCACAAGTACAAAAGAAAGGGACAATAAGACAAAGTAGATCAGCGTCAGAGCACACAAATACTAAGCATAGACATAGTGCAACGCTTAGGGAAGGATTAGTCACTCCTCGCCCAAATAATACCCTTTTCCCAAGCCTACATTACAACCCCATAACAAGCCCTACGTGATCCTATGCTAAGGTTTCTCTCATTAGTGGATACTTACATGACGGCCAAGCTTATGGTATTACAATTGCAAGCATTGAACATCTTTCTGAGTTTGAGTGTACTTCTCTAGATGTCCCAAAGTTCAAAAATACTGAATATGTGTGAAAAGTGACTTTCTTTCTGGTGAGGGCACTTGAAACATGAAGATAGGTATAGTTCGAAGTCTTTGTTTGAAACAAAATGAACCAATCTTGTCGATCTTTAGGTATGTTTGAGGTACCACTTGAAGCTGTAGGAATTACCAATAAGTCGATCTTGGTTTGTTGGACGATAAATAATGGCGAATTCTTATGCACAACACTAATTTTTGGTGCCAACCGAAGTCGAGGCATGTTATATAAATCATTGTTATTATTTAAAAAAAAAAAAATCCTGGATTTTGCTTTCGTGTTTTTGTTATTTTTCTTAATTTTTTATTTTTTATTTTTTATTGTTGCACAGTAAATATAGTTCAAGGTTGTTGTGTTGTTACTAACTCTACGAGGTATCGACATCTGATCTTACCATGAAAGATCCTCGTATTTCTCCGCTGAAGCATGAAATTGGGAGAACATTTTTGAGTAGCTTAAAAAAAAAAAAAAAAAAAACCCCGCAAGTGCACATCGCATTCGCGGGAAGTATGCAAATTTTGTTTGTTTTCTAAACTGGGACAAAAATTTTGAGGGGCCCTCAAAAATTCCACCAATGGCGCATTTCGAGAGAAAAGGCACGGGCTCGACCAGCCCCATAGTAGGACACTGCATTGGCTCGTCCAGCCCCACAGTAGGACACTGCATTGGCTCGTCCAGCCCCACAACAGGACACCGAGGGCGTCATAGTCTAAAGGCATCATTCTCATCGCCTAAAGGCACCATTTCATGGCCCAAGGACCTTACCTTCTGCACTTCGTTCGCGCCGAAGCAAAGGCGTTATCTTCCACACCTGCATTGCTTTATTTATTTTTCAAATGCCCCTGCGTATGCTCGCGGCCGCATTGTACTGCATCTGCATAAGGCTGAGCACCGCCTTCATATGTTGCATGGGCTGTGCACCGCCTTTTGTAATTTTTCCATAAGGCTGAGCACCGCCTTTCACATGTTGCGTGGGCTGTGCACCGCCCTTTAATATTTCTGCATAAGGCTGAGCACCGCCTTTCATACGATGCACGGGCTGCGCACCGCCCTTCGCATCGCTTTCATATGTTACATGGGCCATGCACCGCCCTTTGTAATTTCTGCATAAGGCTGAGCACCGCCTTTCATATGATGCATGGGCTGCGCACCGCCCTTTGCATCGCTTTCATATGTTACATGGGCCATGCACCGCCCTTTGTAATTTCTGCATAAGGCTGAGCACCGCCTTTCATATGATGCATGGGCTGCGCACCGCCCTTTGCATCGCTTTCATATGTTACATGGGCCATGCACCGCCCTTTGTAATTTCTGCATAAGGCTGAGCACCGCTTTTCATATGATGCATGGGCTGCGCACCGCCCTTTGCATCGCTTTCATATGTTACATGGGCCATGCACCGCCCTTTGTAATTTCTGCATAAGGCTGAGCACCGCCTTTCATATGATGCATGGGTTGCGCACTGCCCTTTGCATCGCTTTCATATGTTACATGGGCCATGCACCGCCCTTTGTAATTTCTGCATAAGGCTAAGCACTGCCTTTCATGTTGCATGGGCTGCGCACCGCCCATTTAAATTTCTGCATAAGGCTAAGCACCGCCTTTCATATGATGCATGGGCTGCGCACCGCCCTTTGCATCGCTTTCATATGTTACATGGGCCATGCACCGCCCTTTGTAATTTCTGCATAAGGCTGAGCACCGCCTTTCATATGATGCATGGGATGCGCACCGCCCTTTGCATCGCTTTCATATGTTACATGGGCCATGCACCGCCCTTTGTAATTTCTGCATAAGGCTGAGCACCGCCTTTCATGTTGCATGGGCTGCGCACCGCCCATTTAAATTTCTGCATAAGGCTGAGCACCGCCTTTCATATGATGCATGGGCTGCGCACCGCCCTTTGCATCGCTTTCATATGTTACATGGGCCATGCACCGCCCTTTGTAATTTCTGCATAAGGCTGAGCACCGCCTTTCATGTTGCATGGGCTGCGCACCGCCCATTTAAATTTCTGCATAAGGCTGAGCACCGCCTTTCATATGTTGCCTGGGCTGCGCACCGCCCTTTTGTAATTTCTGCATAAGGCTAAGCACCGCCTTTTATATGTTGCACGGGCCGCGCACCGCCCTTTGAAAATTTCTGCATAAGACATCGCACCGCATCTGCCTTGTTTTATTATTATTTTCTTAATGCCCCTGCGTATGCTCGCAGCCGCATTGCACTGCACCTGCATTGTTTTATTGTTTTCAAATGCCCCTGCGTATGCTCGCAGACGCATTGCACCGTACCTGCATTTGTTTGTTTTAAATGCCCTGCGTATGCTCGCAGATGCACTGCACATACATTGCATCATTACTTTGCGAATGCTCGCAAATGCACTGCACATACATTGCATCATTACTTTGCGAATGCTCGCAAATGCACTGCACATACATTGCATCATTACTTTGCGAATGCTCGCAAATGCATTGCACATACATTGCATCATTACTTTGCGAATGCTCGCAAACACACTGCACATGCGTTGCATTATCACTTTCAGATACCCTTCAAACGCATTGCATCATGCCTTAAAAAAAAATCCATTAGTTATCATCTTTCGAACTACATTGACCTGATTCTCGTGATTGACGAGATATGTAGGAAGCTCTATGCAAAGTTCGGTCACATCAGGGCGAGAATCATTCTTTCCCCAGTAAGTACACAATCTTGCACCTTCCCAGTATCTCGTAGCTCGATACTGGGGCAATTTTGGAAGAGACGACGTGGGTATGCGAACATTTTTTTTCGGCCCTGAACAATCCTTCCCGTTTTTTCATTTTTCTTTTCATTGCAACCCTACCTACAGACTGAGAGTATTGTCAAAGCTCTACCAACGTCTGACCTCTTTCTCCGTACATATCCTTTTAACAATTCTTTGTCGAGCCAAAATAGGCTACATGTCAACGTCTTCGTCCGAAAACTCTTTCATCGTCTCCGGTCGAAGAGGGACAAGTTGTTGACACCTAATTTTTGCTCGACGTGCTTAAAATTAAAGTTTTGGGGGGGGGGGGGGGGGGGCCTGATTCGTTAAAGAGCACGAAATACATTTTTTACACATTTTTACATTTTTTTAACAATTTATTGATGATTACCCTTTTTTAGAAATTTTTCTCAATTTATTGTCATTTTTTTCAAGAACCATTATTTTGCACATGTATAGCACAATATTACCATTTTCGTGAAATTAAATTGTTTCTTAATTTTATAGCAATACATTTTCATATCTTGCACATTAATATTTATATTTTATACTTACGTTATTATTTATACATGTATTAATTAATTATATTTTAGTACAGTCCGACAGTGTAGAAAAAATTGGAGCAATTAATTTTTAAACGCGGAGCAAGAATTCAATTGTTTTTTAAAAAAAAAGAAGTTGATTGAGGTGATGTGTTGGGGACAAAGGGGTATGGTTTCATTATTTTTGGGCATAAAAAGGGGTGTTTGTTTATATTATAAGAAAAAGGGGGGTTAATTGAATGATGGGATCCAACTCATATTGACACAAAACACACACCAACAGATACACACACACAGGGATATGTTTCAGATTTTTTTTGCCCATCCTCTCTCTTCTAAGAAACCCTAAACATTTTTTCCTCTCCTCCTCTTCAACCACAGCCGCCGCCCACTCTTCACACCGGAGCTCCGAGCTCCGGTGAACTTCCTCACCACACCTCAACCAAACACCACGCCACCAAACCACAAACCCGCTGCCCCACCACTTCATCTTCCCCTTTCTCCATTAACGTCGACCACCATGCCTACTACCCGCTCGCCATTACTCCCTCTGTCCAGCCTCCAAACACAACCAACTACACCACCGTCTTCCTCCTCTTTCCCATTTTTTTTTATTTTTTAGTTCTGTTGCTATTCCTCTTCGTGTTCGCCATTCTAGTTTTATTTTACTTATCTAGAATCAGGATGAACTAGTTTGATTTTATAAGTTGTGCTTTGGCTCTAGTGGGGAAGAAAAGTATAGATTATTTGCAGTGTCTCTTTCACGCATTCTGATCTGTTTGTATGGCCTAGTTTAATTAGAGTTGCTCATGTAGGATTCTGGCCTATTAATTTCCTTATGGGAGATTTATGGTCGCTCTTTCTTTGAAATTATTTTAGAATAGGTTTAAGGTGGTGTAAAGTGATCAAAATCAGTGGGTTAAGAAGGTTGTTTGTTTCCCATGTTGTTGTGACCCGTTGTGTTGGAGTATGAATTTTATTCGTTTAAAGCATGTTGCATTTTGTTTCCTTTAAATTCTATTGCTTTGTATTTTGTCAAGAAGGATCCGGTATAGATAAAAGGATTCATTAAAAGTGATTTGGGTTGTTTTCAAAAGATGCTGTTTGTTTAGCTTCATTTTTCTCGCTATTTTAACCCAAATCAAGAATGAGCATTAATGTAGTTTTAAATCTGAAAATATTTGTTTGTTGCAAAATAAGTAATCAAAACTCCTTTTATGCATTCAAACCTTTTATGTCTTAAGCTTACACATTAGCATTGGCATATTTCAACTTCATTTACTATATGTCTTTTTTTAGTTAAAGTACTGTTGCAAAGTTATCTAATCAGTCCAAATGATCTCCTAAATATATTTATTCCTTTTGCTAGTTCGCCCTAAAAATACTGATTTTGCCACAAGAAGCTAAATTAGTTTGTTGAGTCTTGTTTTCCAATAAGGTAAATGTGATTACAAAGTCCGTTACATCTTTGAACGTTGTCTATTTTTTGGGATATAATAGTTTGGCCGATGAAGAAATTTCCGTCGATTTCCAAGGCCTTCCATGTACAAAGACGGGTTTTTTATTTTAATTTTATTCATTATTTTTTTAATTCATCCGATAATTATTCATTCTCTTACTAACATTTTTATTAAGTCTCATGCAGACATCCGGAGTTACTTTTGAAGATGACACTCAAAAGAAGTTCAAATAGCTTCTTAAATTCTTTGTTTATATATTTTTTTTTTTACATTCTTAAATTATGCAAGCATAAAATATAGTGAAACTTTACTTTTTAGGGCGCAGGTTGGTGGTATTTATTTATGATCTGCTTATGTGATTTAAATTTTATGTGTTTTAGACAAATTAACATTAGACAGTTATTATTTTCGTAGCTAATATTCTTATAGTTATCACGTTTCGCTAGAGTTTTAATTCAATAGCTTAGCACACTTAAGTAAATAAATAGGGTGATTTGCTTCAATATTTAGGCTTTAGAATGTACTCTCATAATTAATTGATTAGGCGTACATACTTCGCTAGTTAAATTAGTTAACTCACCTTGAGTGCAAAATAATTTCATGTCCATTCCTTATACCCTTTTCACATACCCAAGCTTCTAAGTTGCACATAACTTTTTTTTTAAAATAATTATTATTTCAGATATGTATAAAATACGTATTGCACGATTATTTATGTGAATAGTCATATTAGTTATTCTTCAGTCTAAATTCTACTAATTTTTTGTAAATAATAATCAAGCCTTTTTACACATCCCTCGTATAGTTAAATTGGTCCAGCCGGGAACCACATTTGTGGATTCTGAAGGATGCCTAACACCTTCCCTTCGGAATAATTTGAACCCTTACCTAGAATCTCACTTATTTTCGTAGATCATGTTAAGCTGCATATATTAATAATTTATAGGTACCCTAGTATACCTTAAATGCTAGGTGGCGACTCTGTACATAATTAATTATTTCAGAGCTCCATAAGTTGTGCTTTGTTTAGCCTTTGGTAAAAATAGGGTGCAACACTCCCCTATCTGAAATAATGGTTGTAGGAACACCCCACTCGTGACTTAGAGTTGACGGCGTTAGTATTTGCCTTGAAGATTTGGAGACATTACTTGTATGGGGCTCAATGTGAGGTCTTCACGGATCATCGAAGTCTTCAGCATGTTTTCAATCAGCGGGATCTAAATTTGAGGCAACGTAGGTGGATAGAGTTCCTTAAGGATTATGATATCACCATTCATTATCTTTTGGGAAAGCTAATGTGATAGCTGATGCGTTAAGCCGAAAGGCAGTGAGTATGGGTCGCTTAGCGTATTTGATTGTTGGGGAGCGTCCCTTAGCTATGAGGTTCAGGCTTTCGCTAATAGTATGGTGGGACTCGATATTTCAAAACCTGAAAAGGTTCTATCTTGTGTTGGGGTCAGGTCGTTGATTTTGGAGCAGACGAAGGCCCAATAATTTGAGGATGCAAAATTGTGTAAGATTCGAGATAAGGTGTTATGTGGGGAAACCAAGAAGGTTATTCTTGATGATTAGGTTGTTTTGAGGATTAAGGGGCTCATTTACGTTCCAAGGGTTGGTGGTTTGATAAAGTTGATTTTGGAGGAGGTTCACAGTTCCAGATACTCCATTCACCCCGGTGCTACAAAGATTAACATTAATAATAAGAAATTCATACCTTTCTCTCGATAATATTGCTATATCTTCACTTCTCCACCTTGAGCTTAAGCCACAACGCGTCGCTATACGATTTTGTAATCGCTACTATATGCCATCTGGATCGGAATTCAGGAATTATACCTGATTTAGGCTTAAAGTTGGCGTTGGGAGTTGGAGAGAATTCTCCAAATTTTTAGAGAATATTTAAGGTGTTTGCTGAGGAGAACCTAGACCGACTTAAAATTTGCTCAGCGCGATACGCTGCCACGTGGCACGTTCGCGTTGAGTTGCAGGGTCTTGCCCTGCGCGTTCGCGCCATCTTCTGGCACGTTCGCGTAGGGTTAATTCCCTGTCCTGTCTGCCTGTCTTAAAACACGCATAACGTTTGATTCTGATGTCTGATTGACGCACGGTTTGTTGCGTTGGAAACTAGATGTCCCAAACTTCACTTTAGGCTTTTTTTTTCACTTTGAAACTCATAATATACTAAAAGATATCCTTTCTCCAAGTCAAACCAAATTTACCGTACCAAGTCTCATCAAACTTTCCTCCAGGGTTCCGGAAACTTAATCTCCCCTATTTCCTTGTCCTCCAACCTTTCCATGACCTATTATATGAACTTAACCCTGATAATCATAAAATGAACATATATATAGCCTCGTACATCCTCAACTATAACCCCACATCCGCAATAGTACAACTACCACCTAGCGAATCTTAACGTACCCAAACTACGGGGTGTAACATCCTTCCCTCCTTAAAAACATTCGTCCTCGAATGTTGTAGTATGCAAACCCACAACATCTCCATTGGTTTTATAAAATTGTTGCCTTTCCTTAGAATTCGATCGCCATATCTGTATGCTATAAATTAATCGGTCTCTTCTTATTCTTCTTTAACTCCTTTATTGTACTCAGTCGTAAATTCTTTCGCCTTTTTGTCCTCATGTACATAATCAGAAATCAACTAGCATCCCGTTCTCATTTTGTCCCTGTTACAGTAATCTTGCCTTATTAGGTCGCGGTTGCTCGCCACTCTATGAATGCTCACTCCTTCATGCTCTTTATTTCCCTACTAGTGGGCAACTTCTTCGTTCGAATACGGCGCCTTTCTTTATTTACTCCCTTGATGTTGTCTCAGACTACCCTTTTTCATACCTGTTTATCTTAGATACTCACTGTATTGTTTCCTTGTAGTTCATTAATGTAACACCCCGTAAATTTGAAATAGGTGTGAGTATGTAAATATCTAGTGTTAATATGATATTTTATCTATATGAATCCATTCTTGATGAATTCGGGTGGAGGATGATCGTTTTGAAGTCAAACCAACAATCGAAGTTCTTAAGGGCTCTTAAATTCGCCTAAGTTTTGGTAGGTCTGTGTTCTAGGCGATTTTAGTGACAATCTGTTAAGAATTTGGAAAAACTTCCTCAAATACAAGTTGTAGATCTTTGAAATAGCTTTCCAACGGTATATTATGGGTCTTGAACGGAGCTGTGTACAAAAGGTTATGACCGTTTTACTGAAGCCTGTCCGCACTGGAAATTTGGGCTGCGTTACGGACCGTCCCTTGGGGCCGTAACACGAGTTACGGACCGTCCCTTGGGGCCGTAACGTCCCAAAATTTTCCAGAAACTCACTGGAAATTTTCACCAAGTTACGGTGCCAAGTTACGGGCCGTAACACGTGTTACGGACCGTCCCTTTGGGCCGTAACTTGGCCCGTCAAGTACGTTTTTGGCTGATCTGACTTCGGGAGGCCATAACCCCATTATTTATTGAGAATTTGGGAAAACTCAAAGAACGAAAGTTGTAGATAATTGAAATACCTTTCCAACCATAGGTCGTGGGACTCCATGTGACATCGGGATAAGGAGATATGAACGTTTTAAGACAGAAAGGTCAAGCTGTTGGCCCAACCCAATTCAAAACCGGGTCAGGCCCATTTCCCTTGGTATTTAAGGGAAATGTTGCCCTAGCAGCCACATTTCCCCTACCAAAGGTTCAGAATTTTTAGAGAGAGAGAGAGGATATTTAGAGAGAGAAAGTGGAGAATCGATCAAGTTCAAGGCCCCGAATCCCGAGGCTCGTGAAGGATAAAGTGTAGAACAAGTTGTTGCCGTCGTTCTAAGATAAAAATTGAACTTGGGGGATGTTGTTTTCGTGGTATCTGCTCATATAAGGTATGCCTAAGATTTTAATGATGTTTTTATCCTTACCATTGATAGATTTGACGAGTTAGAATAGAGAAAATGACATTGGAAGTTCGGTTATAATTTTTGGATATCAAATGATTTGTGGGCTGTTTTGGTATGATTCAATGGATAGGATTAGTTGGATATTGATATAAAATAATTGTTGATATTGTTGTTGATGTTGTTGATAAGTTGTTGTTCTTGAAATTGAGAGAATAAAGTGTATGAATATATTGTATACAAAGCGTATACCGGGCTGTTTTGTGACGATATATTTGGGGGCTGTTTATATGATTTCGTGGTTGTTTTGTGACAATATTTTGGGGTTGTTTTATATGATTTTCCTGTATTTTGGGGCTGTTTTATATTTTGTTGTTGTTATACTATGGATATACGGAAATAAAGAAGTGTATACAAGCATTGGCATCCGAAGGTATAGTGGGCTGTTTTGGAAGTAATTTAAGGATGGATTTAATTTCAAGATCCTTTAATGAATCAAATGAAAAGCAATCTTTCCATGTTCCTTGAACTCTAATTGATGTTTAAATAGTGGTTAATGTGTGTGAGGGGACAAACCCACATTGAACCTAGATTTTTAACAAACCCTATATATGTATGTGATATTATGAATGTTTTCCTCTATAAGATATGTTTAATAATGATGGTTAAGGGTTGGTAATGATATTATCATTGATGATTTAAAACATGGAAATCCTTCGTAAAGAAGTTATACGTTTTCAAACATTGGTTGGAATGACTTATCCTTTCAATATGGCATAATGGTCCGTAATGATAATTTGACTATAAAGATGATTTCTTTTAAACAAAGTCATCCGTGCGTAGGGTCAAGACCATATCGAACCTTACACGAACTATATTACTTTGTGAAACTCGCTTTTTCCCCATTATTGGATTATTGATCTTAATCTTCTAAAGGTTGGACCTTCAACTTGTTTTGTTGTAAAATGGGTTTCTTAAACGTGAAATTGAATAAGATATTTGAATAAGATTCTCAATCGGTTGTAACTTGAAATGCCTCTATTTGAGATGATGACTTGAGAAGTGAGATTCGGCTCTAAGCCATGATTGATAATTTGGTAATATGACATGATTTGTATTTTGTTTATGTTTTTGGGCCTGTATGGGAAAGCTGTGCTAGTTCAGAGGACGATTAGCCTCCGTGGTTTCCTAACCCGGGTATCGATTGATTGATTAGTTTGCTTATGAGTGGCTTGCTTCATATCTTGTTTCCTGTGAGTGGCTTGTGTTGATATTGGATTCGTAAGTGAAATGTTTGGCATGGTAAATGGTAAAGAGTTAAGTTGATATGTCTTTCGTTGATCGATATGCGTAATGAACTTTAATGTTATTGACGGTATGACTGCTTTGAGACAATTGGTAAATTGGCTTCTATGCTATGGACTTTATTGTTATGTTTATGCCTAGCCATTCGGGAGGATGAGTGGTCACCGAGGTTTTTATATTCCGATGTGTTTGCCTTGCTATTCGGGAGGAAGAGTAGCCACTATGGATCCTAGTGTATTAATTGCCTTGCCATTCGGGAGGAAGAGTGGCCACTTTCGGGTTCGCTACCTGGGGTGCATTAATGGCCTTGCTATTCGGGAGGAAGAGTAGCCACCGTGAATCCATACTCCGGTGTATTGCGCAGTGTGCCTTGCTATTCGGGAGGAAGAGTAGCCACCGTGAATTCATATTTCGGTATATTACGTAGTGTTGTTGATATTGATTTGGGCTTATACGGGCGGTTATGATATCCATCCTTATTATGGAACTAAGCATAATTGCAACTGGGATTTTGAAATGACTTGATAAACTGTTAAACAAATGATATATGTTCATGTGTGGTGCGCTATGCGCGATGTGATTGATTCTTGGACCTGTGTTGGCATGTGTAATATTCGTAATATCTCATGGAACTGTTGTTGACAATCATGATCACTTGAAAGGCATAATTAAAAGTTGTAACTTAACAAAAGATTTCATAATCGGTTTTGATAATTCTTATGGAGATGCATATGTTGAATACTTGTTTATATATTGATTAATGGATTTGTAAACTGTTTAATAAATGATATTGAGAATCACAAAGCGGAATGACTGTTTTATGCTATCTTTTTCAGAACTGATTTCTTTATATATTATTATATTTTATTTTCATAACACTTGTTGTCCCGAGGCACTCACTGAGTACGAAAGTACTCAGGCATACCATTGTTGTTTTTGATGGTATGTTAGGTAACGAAGAAGAGTAGGTTCGTGATACTTTCGACGCTTAAGAGGACTTGCTACTGCTGTGGATTCGGTGAGCCCACATCCTTGTTCGTGGGACACTTCCTGCTTCATTTATTATTCTAGATTTCCGGGCTGCGTCCCGAAGTTTAACGATTGTTATGTCTCTTAGAAGCTCCATAGATAGTTGTCAGAATTGTGGGTAGATTGTCAAAAGTCTCGTACGACTTAATGGGTGTTTGCCACGTTGATGGCTATTACTTATAAAGACTTCCGCTGATTTAATTCATGTGTTCATGATGTGTTGCATTTAATTTATAAATTGTTGGAGGCGAATGTTGAACCTGGCGGGTTCAAGTATCATTATTGTGTTGTTTAGGTTCTTCCGATGTTGTTCGTGACGTCGGATGCCGGTCACGTCTAGGGTGGGTTTTGGGGCGTGACAATTAACCAGGCTCTCTGATCCTTTACATCCTTGTCACAATCTCCCTTACCCTGACATTCCAAATGTTTATTCAATATTACTTTATTGCTAGTAAAAATAATGGTTATGTTCCTTAAGTTATCCTTCCTAATTCCTTTCCAAGATCGGTTATAACAATATCCCCACTATAATCCCTTAAAGGCGTATATACATAATGCTCCCTCACTATGGCACGATTACACTTATGACGAACCCAGAATCCGAGTTCAAACTAATGATGATAGAGTTAAGGCAAATTCACGCTATACCACATCTTCTTTCCAACATAATTATACTTATCTTTGATTCCCCTAGTTAGCTGTTATCCCCCGTTGGCTTACCAATGTTGCCTTTGTACCATTTTAAGTGGGCATAATCTTCACGTTGATGGCTCATACAATTCCATAGTATATGCCCTCGTATCTAGCATAATTCGCGACCCGCGAGATATCTTCTAATGATCGGTGGTACTGCTCTCTCTCCATTCATAACAACATTATTTTCCTCTCTTTGGTGATTGCCAGTCCGCCAATCATTGTTCCTCTTGCTAAAATTTCCATCCCTGCTAATCATCAAAATCTTCCTTTTGTTGTAATTACAAAGTATGGGTTTGTTATCCCTTCCATTATTCTCTATGAAATTAGCTTGGAGGCTTCCTTTAGGATATGCTGCTGTATACTTAGGTACGGCACAAATTTCCCCGATACGAGGGATTCAACCCACAGTCTAACAATGTCATAACTCATGTCAGAGTAAGACGTTCTCTTAAGTTGTTAATCCCCTTATTTCTTTATCATACTTTCTTCCTATGCTTGCCTCATGGTATACTTATCTTTTATCCAGTTCTTCTTTCTGCTAATACCTTCTTGATATGGCTAATACGCCTCAAATTTTTGGCCTCGAGCTAATCCATTTCTTTTTATGGAGCTTGGGAACGTCATAATTTCTTTCAGGTTTAACATGCTCCCCCCCCCCCCCCCTTTTAAAGGGGGTATTTATTCACCCATAGCCTTTGAATATCCATCATCTTCGGTAGTTATCTGCCGCCGGAGTTCCTTGATCGTATGATTTGACTTATCTAGCTTTCTGTTAATTGCGATTTTGTATTCAATCAAAATGCTTAATAAGGTCCTCATTCCCAAACCGATGCCTTCTTTACTGTCGTTCCACCTCTATATTATTTTCCTGGACCGATAAGTTAATGGGGACATCAAGATTTATTACGTCCTTTACGGGGGGTTCGGTTATGCAGTACTCCTTTACCCCTCGTCTCTCTCCCCGACCGTATTTATAACATCTTTAAAATTCTTCTCACCCTGAGTTCTCCTTTCATTTTTATGCCTATAACATACCATTAGGAGTCAATATTCCATACCCCTCCGTTTCCACAACTAGTCTTTTCATTTGCTTAGCTCACTTCTTTGCAATTCTTCTTAACTACTTGTTTGTATTACAGCTGTGCATCAAAATATTCCTTTATCCTTCTTAGTTTATCGAGCCTTTATCCTTCCTTTTGACGCTACGGCCGGGTTGTCTTCCATACACGTTCCCTGTGTGTCATTCTATTTCCTCTATGATCGAATCTCTATGGTCTTTACAGGAATTCTTGTTCTATGTTAGTGATCTTCTAATCAGTTGTGTCAACTCATCATCCTCTTTCTTATCTTGATGATTGATCGGTTTCCTACAACCAAATCGTTAAAGTATCCTTCTTATTTCCGAGGTCAAAGATTTTTAGTTACTTTACTCCTAAATGCTCTCCTCCACTCATCATGTTATAGCATTGACCCTGAAGTTCATAGAATATCCTTTAAGAGTTGCAGATCCATTTTATTTCTAAATCATCTTCTAGGAGAGCTTTCTCCCTTTTCAAGGTGATTATGTCTGCTTGATCGTGCATTTATCTCCTCGGTTACCTCCCAAGAGCTGACAATCCCTTAACATTGCTGCAGGACCTACTTATGTTTCCTCACTTCCCATTCCTATTCGTAGTTACTCCCCTTCAATCCCATTTATCAAAACCTATTCCTCTAATCCTGCGCATTCGCCTTTTGTTCCGTGCTACCATACTCCATTCCTTTCATATGCCTGCTTCCAAATTTTGTCCAAATAGTCCTTTGCCTCGACTGTCATCCTAAACTCTCTTGGAAGCTTTGCTCGCCCTCGTTGCTTACACTTCTCCCTTCGCTCAGGGCATCCTAGTCTCTTTACCTTTGTATACTCTCTTCTTCCCTTCCCTGATATTGTTGCATCAACATTATCCATCTCTAACTCTTTTAAAGAAAATAATATCAACTTGTCCTGTAGCACTTACCCCTTAAACTTCAGTACCTTATTTAGTCAATATCTTTAACATATCACAATATCGACTCTCGGGCACACATACTGATTGACCACACATAAAATATTGTATATACCTCTCCTCACACCTTACTTACAAAATATCCCCAATACTATTTTATACTCGTCCTAGTTCTGTAGCTGTAATACGTCTTCTCTCTCTTTGCCAAGCCCGTCCGCCTTATCTTTCACAATCATCTGGAGTCACCAACCGTGAGTTTCAAACGCTTCTAATTTCCTTCAAACTATTCTAGTCCCTCATCCTTCTCTTATGTCCGAATTTGTAGGACTCTTAGTACCCTTCCCAAAGGGTCACCCATCCTAGTAGTACACTCGCCCAAGCACACTTAACTTCGGAGTTCTGATGGGATCCAGTGCGTTAGCGCTGGTATGATCGCATCCATCCTGTTGCTGGCCTTTATCATATGACCTAAAACCAGTTGAAATCCTAATGGGTTCCAATAAAATTCTGTGATGCCTATTCTTTCAGGTTAAAAGAACCCCTTACTCTTTTGGTTAATTAATGCTATTTTAACCTTTAGAACTCCCAATAATAACCACCAATCCGCATACATAACTACCTTTCATTCTTAATTTCAAAATCCCTGATGGTGACAAAAACATCTAAATCATAGCTACTTATAAATGCTCTGGTTATGGGTCTCCTTTAGAATTCCCACTCGTCGCTATTAAGCAATAACCTGCGGTAGTTGCACACACATAGGAAATATCAATAAAAATTCGTATACCTGTAGTCGACCTATCCTGAGCTTGGTCCGGAGGGCTATAAAGTGAAGTGTCCTCTCCATTGCCCTCCCGCCACCTGCTAGTCTAGCCATCCTCATCATCTCTCTCATCTGAATCCGAGGGATACGGATATTCAGGTAGCTCCTGATTCACTTACGGCCAAGATAAAGGGCTAGAGTAATCAGTAACACTCTGAGGCGTAGTTGGCCTGACGTGGTGCCCTCTCATAGGAGCAGCTAGAGGAGTCAACTCGGGTACATGTCACACCCCTTTTTTATGAAAACTAAATATATTATATTAAATTCACGTTTATATTTATTAGAAGGGTTTTTCCAATTAAAGTGACGTTTTGAAAAGGGATTATCTATTTATTACAGAGTCGCCACTTGGAATTGAGTTTTGGTGTTCCAAGTCACCTTATTGAATCCCTAATCAAAAGGAAATGACTCTATTTATAGGTCTGCGAAACAAAAGAACGGGTAAGGAATTCTGTTGACCGGGGAGAAGGTATTAGGCATTTCCCAAGTCCCGTGGTTCTAGCATGGTCGCTTTATCGACTTATAGCTGGCTAAAATTAATTCTTGGATAAAATGTATTTATTAGCTATGCCTGTGATTTGCTTACTATTGTTTACCTTTTACTAGTCTTTACTAAGACGCATAGTTGCGATCTCAATCTCCATACATAGAAAATTTATAGCTAAAGTATTTCTCCACTAATCAATCGATTAATTAATCGGACCTTAATTATAGGCCTACGAAATCACCTTTATTAGTTTTCGTGTAATTACTGAAGCATGGTATCAAGTAATAAATTTTGCCAACCTCCATAGGTACCAAAGATATTAAAAAGATTTCATACAACTAAAGCTTTGAGTAGAATATTAACTCCCAAACAATAAAGGGTATGTCCATATAATATGGATTAAATACATTAAAAATTAGATTTTTCCAGTATTGATACAAACCACCACAACAAAGCATTTAACGTAAAATCTTCATCTCTTTTAACACTTTAGTAATAAAAATAAGACCTCCAGCGATCAAATCCATTTAGCCATTGTCTGTATCACTTATTTTATCAAATATGAAATTCTTTTCCTAATTTAATAATTTTAAAAAAAAATGCAGTAGCATTTAAAGTTCTCCCCTCACTTTTGAAAGTTTTAAATAGTAATGCTTAAAAGCAATGTATCAATTTGTCCTCGTTATTAAAGCAGGCAAACCAAACGACATATGCAAATCAATCTAACGTAAACAATACTAATCAATAAACATTTAACCTACAGCCATTTAGACAAACTTTCAAGAACATAGCATAAACTCATCTAAATGAACATTTGAACTAAGATCAAATCAAACAAACTACATTATAAAAAGGAACTGAACATACTTCAAAGAATAGTAGTCATTTTTTAAAAAAAAAAATATTAGAAAAACGTGTGATTATTTCTTGCATGTTTAACCGTTGTTTAAGTAAGCAAGTTTGAATTTGATTTAATTCAGTGGTGTTTATGTATGAACAATTATATAAATTGAATGGTATAATTTTTTGAGTTGAAATATGTTCAATTAATATTTTATAGAACAATATTATTATAGGATACTGTTAGGATAAAAACACGATATGCTCATGAAATAACAAGTTTAAGAAACCGACATAATAAACATACTACATTTGGATTATATATGTTAAAAGTTTCAAAAAGCAAATTATCCAATATATCTATATTTACCGATAACAAAAGCGTCAATCTTTAATAGTGCTTTTGACACAGTATATATATCTCTTGTATGTATAGCCAGGCACGTTTGCATGTTAGCTACAGAAAGGTATTTTATTGTCACCAATTAAATCCTTCGAATCGTTCTTACATTGCCTTGGTCATTTTTTTTATTTTTTGTTTTTTTTAAAAAACGGCTACTATGCTATGTTCTTGAAAATGTAGTTTGTCTGATTTGATCTTAGTGCAAATGTTCATTTAGATGGGTTTATGCTATGTTCTTGAAAGTTTGTCTAAATGGCTGTAGGTTAAATGTTTATTGATTAGTATTGTTTACGTTAGATTGATTTGCATATGTCGTTTGGTTTGCCTGCTTTAATAACGAGGACAAATTGATACATTTCTTTTAAGCATTACTAGTTAAAACTTTCAAAAGTGAGTGGAGAACTTTAAATGCTACTGCATTTTTTTAAAATTATTAAATTAGGAAAAGACTTTCATATTTGATAAAATAAGTGATACAGAAAATGGCTAAATGGATTTGATCGCTGGAGGTCTTATTTTTATTACTAAAGTGTTAAAAGAGATGAAGATTTTACGTTAAATGCTTTGTTGTGGTGGTTTGTATCAATACTGGAAAAATCTAATTTTTCATGTATTTAATCCATATTATATGGACATACCCTTCATTGTTTGAGAGTTAATATTCTACTCAAAGCTTTAGTTGTATGAAATCTTTTTAATATCTTTGGTACCTATGGAGGTTGGCAAAATTTATTACTTGATACCATGCTTCAGTAATTACACGAAAACTAATAAAGGTGATTTCGGAGGCCTATAATTAAGGTCCAATTAATTAATCGATTGATTAGTGGAGAAATACTTTAGCTATAAATTTTCTATGTATGGAGATTGAGGTCGCAACTATGCGTCTTAGTAAAGACTAGTAAAAGGTAAACAATAGTAAGCAAATCAGAAGCATAGCTAATAAATACATTTTATCCAAGAATTAATTTTAGCCAGGTATAAGTCGATAAAGCGACCGTGCTAGAACCACGGGACTTGGGGAATACCTAATACCTTCTCCCCATTCAACAAAATTCCTTACCCGATCTTTTGTTTCGCAGACCTATAAATAGAGTCATTTCCTTTTGATTAGGGATTCAATAAGGTGACTTGGAACACCAAAACTCAATTCCAAGTGGTGACTCTGTAATAAATAGATAATCCCTTTTCAAAACGTCACTTTAATTGGCAAAACCCTTCTAATAAATATAAACGTGAATTTAATATAATATATTTATTTTTCATAAAAAAGGGGTGTGACAGATGGCGACTCCGCTGGGGACTAACCAGAATTCGAGCTTTATATATTTACTTGTATTTTGCTTTATTTCTTGGATATATTATGTGCTTGTTGGCCTAATGTGTTATTTGCTGCTTATTTACCGCTTTGATATTATGTGACTTCATATATAAATTGTCTTCTCTTGCGCACCCCTCTGAGTCTCTGAACACATTCACCACTGTTCACTATGTGTGCGGGTACGCTCCACAAAATTTTCTATCTGAATGAGCCTGTGGGCGGTTACGCTCCTGGTTTAGGATAATTAGCAGTCACACATGTTAGGCGGGGTTAGACCACCAGTGAAGCCGGAAAAGCTCTGCTACCGGCGATCTGGCCCTTCCCCGACTCGAGTTGTCTTGGATCTACCATGTTCATTTTATGTGC
Source organism: Lycium barbarum (assembly GCF_019175385.1). Lineage (NCBI taxonomy): Eukaryota > Viridiplantae > Streptophyta > Magnoliopsida > Solanales > Solanaceae > Lycium > Lycium barbarum. The sequence continues at coordinate 72,201,050 of NC_083347.1, read as the reverse complement.
TATATGAAAACATATTTATTTGGAAGGCTTTTGCATGTTGACCAGTTTTTAGGTTGATTAGGAAGAATAAGGGAGAAATAATTATCCTCCATTAAAAAAAAAAAAAAAAAAAACTTTTCAAGAGTTTAAGCTAGTTTGTGAAATGAAAATAAAACAGGAGGATTTAGCAGTTGCTGCATTTTTGGCAAATCTTTTAGCTACTGTCCAAGCCATATTTGATGCGTGTTTGAAGAGTGGAAAGCGCACCAAATGGTGCTTTTTAAATCATTACTGAATAGAGGAGGAGAGCATAGCCTTATTTGGTGGAATTCTACTCGACTAACTGCTGCCATCTGGTGTGATTTGGAGTGTGACGGGCAAGAAAAGAATGATGGGATCAACAATACCACCATGTTCAAGTCTTTCGGGAGGAGGGCATGGAGGTATCTGTTATTGCTAACATGTTCTTCTTTTTTGCAGGTTACATTATTGTGAACAGCAGCAGCAGTTACACAATATGCAGGCCTCGCGTGGTTATTATCGCATTTTGAGTTTGTAGGATCTGTGCCAGTTGCATGACACATTACTGCTACATTCAAATTGCTCCAATACAAGGAAATGAGAGAAAAAAAAAAGTATTTTTTCTACTTTAGAAGAAAGTACTTTTTTTATCACTTAAAAAAAAAAAGTACTTTGTTTCAATTAATACTTTTTGAGAGGAAAAAAAAAAGTATTTTTTCTACTTCAGAAGAAAGTACTTTTTTATCACTTAAAAAAAAAATACTTTGTTTCAATTAATACTTTTTGAGAGGAAAAAGAAAAAAAAAGTTTTTTTTTTTCTACTTCAGAAGAAAGTACTTTTTTTACCACTTAAAAAAAAAAAAAAAAAGTAAAAGTACTTTGTTTCAATTAATGCTTTTAGTCATTTTAGAGGCTTTTACCTTCACTTTGGCTTTCTCCTGCTCTTAATGAGTGCACACATGGAACTCTACAGACCTCTTGAGTACACATGGGCATACAGTTTCTATTTACTGGTCGTTTCTTAGTTGGTGGTATTAGCACCCCGGGATGCTCATCCTACTGAGAACTGGTCATTAGGTAGGAGAATGTATTGCCTTGGTACATATTTAGGGCCAAATATAGAGCATGTGAGATATAGAGAGGAAAAAAAAAAACTCTCTTGTGTTACTAATAGACAAAGGATATACATGTGCATTCATGATTTTTACAGCATTGCAGAGATACACAAGTGCATTGCTGATATAAGCGGATATACATCTGCTATACATGGAGCATTGGCCAACTTGTGCAGCAACAGACCAAACTTGGGACACATTTTGGTTGACAAGGGAAAGAAACAACTATCAACAGCTTATTTGCTCAAGTTTTAGGCATACAACTGATATACAAGGAGGAGTGGCCAACCTGTGCATCAAGGGATCAAACCTGAGACATATGTTGGTTGACAAAAGGAGGAAAAAACATTTCACATATGCATAATAAATGGGATTAACAGCTCATTTATTCAAGTTTTATTTTTTTATAATATTCTTAATTAAGCAATTTGTAGTGCCAACTTAAGTCATCATATAAGACTTGGGTTGGTCTTTAGCTTAATCTTGCATTTTTATTAGCCATTTTGGCACTCTTTGTAATGACTCTTTATTTTGTTGCTTTGAAAATTTATAAAATCAGCCCTAGGCTCACAAGCCTAGTGGAATTTGTGAAAAAAAAAAAAAAAAGTTTGACGAACTACGCACACCTGATTCTCATCTTGATGAGATACGTAGGCAGCCCTTCTTGAGTTCAGTGATCCTTATTCAAAAATTCTTTAAAAAAAAAAGAGTTTTTATTCCTTATTCAGAAAATTCAAAAAGATTTTACCTTATTTTTAGGGTTACTCTTTGTAGAAAATTCAAACACTAAAAATACCAAAAATATTTTCTTTTATTCCTCTGTTCATTCCTTCAAATATTAAAAAAGAAAATTTCTTTTCTTATAAAGTTAAAAAAAAAAAAAAAAGAGAGAGAGAGAGAAATTCAAGAAAATAATACGTTTCCACTTTCTTCACAAACTACGCACACCTGATTCTCATCCCGATGAGATATGTAGGCAGCCCTTCTTGGGTTCGGTATTCCTATTTTTTTTTTTTAAAAAAAGAGTTGTTATTCTTATACAAAAAAAAAAAAAGATCTTTTATTTCCTTATCCCGAACTTTTTTTAAAAAAATGTTTGTATACATTTTTCCTGAACTACGTCTGACCTGATTCTTTATTCAACAAGATACGTAGGCAACCCTTCTCTTTTGGGTTCGGTCCCAAAAAAAAAAAAGGAATAAAAAAAATCTCTTGACTTGGTTGGTACCAACATATTTAGGAGTGTGCATGATAAAAAACAAGTGTTAAATAATTTGGATAATAGAGAAGACCAACTTTGTTATGAACCATAGATTCTTTTGGTACCTCTTGATTATACCTAAGTGACACTTGAGAAATTCTTTTGCTAAAATTTATGGTCAAAATTAAATCCGACTTAATCGTTTCATGTGCATTGTGTGGTGAGCTTTAGATTGAAAATTCAATGACATTGCTTTGTTAATCTAGAACTTGGGCCGAACGTTTGTTGAGGCAAAATATTGAGCAACACTTGGTTTGAGAAAGGATTGTAGGCTTTCTTTGACCCGATTGTGTCTTTCAAGCCTACCAAATGACATATGATCCCTAGTGTTACCCTTTTGAGCCTAAAACCTTTTCTTTGGATAAACCACAATTTATCCTATATCCTTTCGAGTGCATAATTGCGCTATCCCTCTTTTGGCCCCCACCTCCCTGAGCGCACTAACAAAATCTAAGCTGACAAAGTGGAAAGGTGAAAAATGCAAAGGTCCAAGTAAATTACAACGACAAAAGAAAGAGTTGCGGAAAAAAAAAAGAGAAGAAAAGCTCCAAAAATGGAGGAAAGCTCAAAACAAAAAGAAAGGAGAAAAGTTAAAAAAAAAAAAAAAAAAAAAAAACAGCAGCAGCAAAGCAAATGATGATCAAGTGCGAAAATGCAAATAAAATTGAAGTATAGTGTATGCTCAAGCGGAAAATAGTCACTTTATCCCAAATAAATGTCCTTCCCATAGTGTATGCTCAGATAGCGCACGGTTGCGATTTGTAGTATTATTTTGCGGTGGATTCAGTTTGGATTCTAGGTGAACACTGAAGATATTGTTGTTCTAGTAAGAGTAAGGTATGAATCTCTTCCTATTGATATTACTTTTGGTTTATTCACGGAGATAGGGTGATTAAATAGTCGTATAATAAAGTTGTTGGTTGTGGAAATTGGAAAACGTCGTGAGGAATATTTTATGGTACATATTGGTGTTGGAAATGATGTTATTGATGTTGATATTGTTGTTGTTATTGTTGTTGGTTGCTGAACTGAGATTTCGGGCTAGGCATATAAACAGGGGAGATGCTGCCCGAATTTCGGCATATTCTAAATAGGTTTCATTTGAAGGCTTAAGACAAGTATATAAAGATGATCCTAACAATAGTATAAATTCCCTTAATTGTAGATTTGCGAGTTCGAGAAGTAGAAGTTTGGTGAATAGATAAGCTTCAAGGTATGTTAAGGCTTTTCAGTTCTTTCTTTTTGGCATGATCCTATGATACGAGCGAACAACGAGTAATCGAGTCTCCATATTACTCTACTCTTAGAAGTATTAAGAGTATCTAAGTTCTTGATGATCCTGTACCCCTCTATTATGATTATTCCTTCTGTTCATGGGTCCTAAACATGGTATCATGATAATGTTAGTTATATACGCATTACCACCTGATCAGCTGGTGTACAGTGATGATGATTATTATGCCCGGGTCCATTATGCTATTATGCCCGGAGGGGATATTATGCTATTATGCCCGGAGGGGCCATTATGCTACTATGCCCGGAGGGGCCATTATGCTATTATGCACGAATGAGCCTATATGATATATGGATCGGGCCGTACGTTCCTCGGCACTATGACCTATGCATATCATATGTTTAGATAGTCAAACATACAGATGCATTGACACAGACATGTTCAGATAATCAGACTTACAGATGCATTCCGTCAGTCAGTTTAGCTTACGAGTTTCAGTTTTCCTTCATGACTCCTATGTGTATGTTACTCTTATGCCTTACATACTCGGTACCTTATCCGTACTGACTCCCCTATTATTCGGGGGGCTACGTTCATGCCCGCAGGTACAAATAGACAGAGAGGCGACCCAGCTCAATAGAGGCTCTTCCCAGCTGTTGTTGCTGCACTCCATTCGATCCGGAGCTACTGTCTGTTTTGGTATGTCATGTTTAGATGTATATGTACACGGGTATGTCGAGGCCTCGTCCCGTCCTTTCTATAGTTTGGTACTCTATTAGAGGTCTGTAAATAGATGTGTGCAGTTGACGAGATGTAGCCATGTCAGCTCCCATCCTTTTGTGGTACAGCATATATAGCAGCCTTGTTGGCTACTATTTTTCTATATATATATATATATATATATATATATATACATACATACATATATGCACAGATGATTGATAGTCCTTAAAGTTATCCTGATATGAGTTAGCATGGTTCAGCTATGAGCCTTATGGTCCACTCATTTGTCCAGTAAGGTGCAGGTATAAGAGTAGGGGAGTTTGGTTAGTAGTGGCCAGGATCTCATCACGACTCAGCGGATGGGTCGTGACAGAAGTGATATCAGAGCAGTTCTGTCCTAGGGTTGTCTATAGACCGTGTCTAGTAGAGTCTTGTTTATGAGTGTGTTGTGCACCACACTTATAAGCAGGAGGCTACAGGACATTTAGGATGTTGCCGTTCTTTCCATTCTAGATCGTGCGATAGAGCTGTGAGATAAGAAATGCCTTTCTAATGGTTGTTTCTGATTTCAGCAATCCCTCCCAAGAAGGCTACAAAGGCAAAAGAGTGGCTGGTAAGGCCACTAGCCGCACACAGTGGGTTATCAGTGCTAGAAGTGAGTCTCAGAGTGAGAGCCCGTCTCAGACCTCACATACCCTGCCTCCAGCACCTACCCAGTGCCCCCGGTTCCTCAGCCAAATGCATCGGGCTAGGATGTGCGGGATGTTGTACAGCCATTGACTAGATTGGTAGCCGCTCAGGCTCAGCGGCAGGAAGTTGGCGTCGACCAGGTAGATCGATCTGGCGGTACGAGGGTTAAGACTTTCCTTGGTTTAGACCCTCCGGAGTTATCAGTGTTGAAGCGACATATGGACCCTCAGGACTTTATTGATGGTATGCAGAGGACCTTGAGGGTTATGCACGCTGATGAGGTCTAGTCCATGGAGTTGGCTTCTTATAGGTTGCGTGACATCACAATGCAGTGGTATCGGACATGGGAGCTATCTAGGGGAGAGAATGCCCCTCCAGCCGTATGACAGGAGTTTTCAGACGCTTTGATTCATCAATATTTACCCCCAGAAGTGCGACGAGCCCGAGCAGACAGATTCTTGCATCTTGAGCCGGGTAATATGAGTGTTCAGGAGTATTGTATACAGTTCGATTCATTGGCCAGGTATACCCCGGCCATGGTGGCCGATATGGAGAATAGAGTCCATCATTTTGTGGCTGGTCTAGGGCTGCATTTGATTGATCAATCTACGACAGCTGCATTACAGTCGGGCATAGGTATATCCCACATACAGGCGTATGCGCAGAATTTGAAGGACCGTAAGCGCCAGTAGAGAATGGGGCGTGAGCATGATCAGGGTCGTAGTAAGAGGATCAGATCTTTAGAGATGCTTGGTGAGTTCAAGGGAGGACAGAGGTAGCAGCATTCCCGGTATTCCTTTCATTCAGCAGGGAGTGCACCTTCGTGGTTTCCAGGTCATAAGTTTGATCGGTCTTCTTATTCTGGAGTAGGCCAAAGTTCTCGGGCATCAGGTTCTCAGCATAGACCGGAGTCAGGCTAGATGAGGCCACCATTGCCGCAGTATGCTCAGTACGGTATACCACACTTGGGGCAGTGTTGATTTGGATCAGATGGTTGTTATGCTTGTGGCCATCCAGTCCATAAGATGCGGGAGTGTCCGATGAGGGATGGTGTAGGTATTGTTCATCCTATAGGGTCCGTAACTGGTTCTTCTTCATTTGTACGCCCTCTAGGGAAAGGTTTTTAGACCCCAGCCGGACGAGGTAGAGGAAGAGGTGGAGTATCTAGCTCGAGCGGTCCTCAGAACCGCATTTATGCACTAGCTGGTAGACAGGATCGTGAGTCATCTCCTGACGTCATTACAAGTATAATATCAGTTTCCTCCTATGATGTATACGCATTGATTGACCCCGGATCTACCTTATCCTATATTACTCCATTTGTTGCTAGTAAATTCGGGATAGAGCCTGAATCTATTAAACCTTTTGAGGTGTCTACGGTTGTTGGTGACCCAGTAATAGTTAGGCGAGTATATCGGGGTTGTGCAGTTATAGTGTGCAACCGTCATAGCATAGCAGATTTAATTGAGTTAAATATGATTGATTTTGATGTCATTATAGGTATGGATTGGTTAGCTTCCTGCTATGCTAATGTCGACTGTAGAACGAAGGTGGTTCGGTTCCAATTTCCTGGTGAACCAGTTTTAGAGTGGAAAGGTAACGCTGCTTCACCGAGAGGTAGGTTTATTTCCTACCTTAAGGCAAGGAAGATGATCAGAAAAGGGTATATTTATCACTTAGTCCGGGTCCAGGATGTACAAGTAGAGCCCCCGACTTTTCAGTCTGTCCCTGTGGTTAATGAGTTTCCAGAGGTGTTTCTGGATGAGCTTCCAGGTATCCAGTCGGAGCGGGAGATCAATTTTTCTATTGATCTATTGCCAGATACTCAACTAATATCCATTCCACCTTATATAATGGCACCCGCTGAGTTGAAGGAATTGAAGGAGCAATGGAGGGATTTACTCGAGAAGGGCTTTATTAGGCCCAATACATCACCGTCGAGAGCACCTATATTATTTGTAAGAAAGAAGGATGGCTCCTTGCGAATGTCCATTGATTATAGATAGTTGAATAAAGTGACCATAAAGAATAAGTATCCACTTCTAAGGATTGATGACTTATTTGATCAGCTACGGGGTGCTAGCTATTTCTCGAAAGTAGATTTGAGATCGAGATATCATCAGGTTAGAGTTAAAGACGAGGACATACCGAAGACGGCCTTTAGGACTAGATATGGGCATTATGAGTTCCGCGTTATGTCATTCGGATTGACCAATGCTCCAGCTGTGTTTATGGACTTGATGAATCGTGTGTTCTGACCCTTTCAAGATTTGTTTGTGATTGTATTCATACATGATGTTCTGGTTTATTCACCGTCAGAAGCCAAACAAGCAGACCACCTACGAGCGGTGCTTAGAGTTCTTCGAGATAAAGAACTATATGTGAAGTTTTCTAAGTGCGAGTTTTTTGGTTGAACTCTGTGGCTTTTCTTGGTCACCTTATCTCAGATGAAGGTATTAGGGTGGATACTCAAAAGATAGAAGCCGTGAAGAATTTACCAAGACCCACGACACCAACGGAAGTACGTAGTTTCTTGGGTCTGGCAGGATATTATAGGAGGCTCGTAGAGGGATTTTCCTCTCTTTCAGCCCCACTTACCAAGCTGACCCAGAAATCAACTAAGTTTCAGTGGACGGATGCATGTGTGAGGAGTTTTCATACATTGAAAGATAAGCTGACCTTAGCACCGGTCCTGACTCTTCCAGAACGAATAGACAGTTATGTGATTTATTGTGACGCCTCAAGTGTTAGGCTAGTTGTGTATTAATGAAAATGTGGAGGCACTACTTATACGGTGTCCATATTGATATTTATACCGATCATAAGAGCCTCCAGTATATCTTTCGGCAAAAAGACCTGAATTTATGACAGAGGCGATGGATAGAGTTGCTAAAAGATTATGACGTTGATATTCTGTACCATCCTGGAAAGGCCAACGTAGTTGCAGATCCTCTCAGTTGTAAATCCATGGGTAGTTTGTCCTATGTGCGGCCGGAGAAAAGAGAGATAGCCTGTGATGTTAGTCAGCTAGCAAGCTTGGGAGTTCGGTTGATAGACACAGGTGATGGGGGAGTTATAGTTCAAGATACAGCGATGTCGTCTTTGATAGCCGAAATAAAGGAGCGGCAATACTAAGACCCCATTTTAGTACATTATCGGTACACGGCTCCTCAGAAATAAAAGACACCATTTGTGATTACGGAAGATGGAGTACTCAGGTATCAAGATAGGTTATGTGCCCCTAATATTGCAAGTCTTCGTCAGCAAGTTATGGGGGAAGCTCACTATTCCTGCTATTCTATTCACCCAGACTCGACAAAAATTTACCATGATCTTAAGGAAGTTTATTGGTGGGATGGTATAAAAGGAGATATAGCAGAATTTATCGCTTAGTGTCCAAATTGTCAACAATTCAAAATAGAGCACTAGAAGCCTGGAGGTTTGTTGCAGTCTATAGAGATTCCGACATGGAAGTGGGAGGTAATTAATATGGATTTTATTACAGGTTTTCCCTGTACTCAGCGGAAGTATGATTCAATATGGCTCATAGTTGATAGGCTTACAAAGTCAGCCCACTTCTTACTTGAAGACTATGCGAGGTTTTATCTTAGAGAGATTGTACGACTTCATGGTGTTCCCACAGCCATTATTTCAGATAGAGGAGCGCAATTTACAACTAACTTCTGGAAGTCTTTCAGAATGGATTAGGGACTCAGGTGAGTCTTAGTACCGCATTTCATCCACAGATAGATGGGCAAGCGGAGCGTACTATACAGACACTTGATGGCATGCTGAGAGCTTGTGTAATTGACTTTCAAAGTAGCTGGGATGATCATTTACCTCTTATCGAGTTTGCACATAATAATAGTTATCATTCCTGTATCTAAATGGCTCCTTATGAGACTTTCTACGGGCGGAGATGTAGATCACCTATAGGGTGGTTTGATGTTGGAGAGAATCAATTAGTCGGCCCAGATTTGATATAGCAAGCAGTCGACAAAGTGAAAACCATCCAAGAAAGATTATTAGCGGCGCAGAGTTGACAGAAATCCTATGCAGATAACCGTCGTCGCAAGCTAGAGTTCAAAGTAGGAGATTGGGTTTTCTTAAAGGCCTCGCCTATGAAAGGGGTGATGAGGTTTGGCAAGAAACGTAAGCCAAGCCCTCGGTACATCGGACCATATCAGATTATTCGTACAATGGGTAAAGTAGCATATGAGTTAGAATTACCTTCTGACTTAGAGTCTGTACATCCAGTGTTCCATGTGTCCATGCTCCGTAAATGCATAGGAGATCCCTTGAGAGTCATGCCAGTAGATGATATCCAGGTGACTGAGCAATTATCGTATGAAGAGATCCCTGTGGGTATATTAGATAGACAAGTCTGTCGGTTACGAACTAAGGATATGGCTTTTGTTAAAGTACTTTGGAGAAATAATAATATCTAAGAGGTGAGTTGGGAGGCGGAATAGGAGAGGAAGACTAAGTACCCGCACCTGTTTCCATTGCCCCAGGAGGCCCAATTTGAGACATCATAACCCCCAGGTATTGGATTTACTTATAGCTATTATAATTAGTCGTGTGGGGCCATATTGTCGTATATATTAGCATATGGCCCTGTGTGGCATTATTATAGGTTGTTGTGCAGGATAGTAGTGGTATAATTATAAGGGAAACTCTAGCAAAATTTCTGTAAAATTCCTAAAAATTTAACATTCGAGAACGAATGTTTCTAAGGGGGAGGATATTACCCCTCGTAGTTTGGATGCTGAGTTCCGTAGATGTCAACTATTTAATCATGAACACTGGAGTGGTATGTGCCTATTTTAGGGTTATAAGGGTTTACGATCATGTAAGAGAAGTGTTGGAAGGATTGGAGGTCAAATTGGCGGAAGATGAAAAATTGGACGAACTGGGTAGAATTGCCCTTCGCGTTCGCGAGATGGCCTTGCGTTACGCAATGGCCATGGAAATTACAGACCATCGCGTTCATGAAGGTCATTTATTAATTCGATTCCACCGACTTTGACTCCCTATTTAAAGGGGGAAACCCCTCATTTTCACCAGATTTCTCTCCAAAAAGCTCAGAAAACATATTAGAGGGTGAGGATATCATAAATGAAGTGATTTTCAAGTGACTGAATATTAGTTTAGGCTCAGATAGCGCGTGGTTGCGATTTGTAGTATTGTTTTACGGTGGATTCGGTTTAGATTCTAGGCGAACACTGAAGATATTGTTGTTCTAGTAAGAGTAAGGTATGAATATCACCCTATTGATATTACTTTTGGTTTATTCACGAAGATAGGGTGATTAAATGGTCGTATAATAAAGTTGTTGGTTGTGGAAATTGGAAAACGTCGTGAGGGTGGTGTTGGAAATGATGTTATTGATGTTGATATTGTTGTTGTTGGTTGCTGAATTGAGATTTCGAGCTAGGCATATAAACAGGGGAGATGTTGCCCGAATTACGGCATATTCTAAATAGGTTTGATTTGAAGGCTTAAGACAAGTATATAAAGATGAGCCTAACAATAGTATAAATTCCATTGATTGTAGATTTGCGAGTTCGAGAAGTAGAAGTTGGGCGAATAGATAAGCTTCAAGGTATGTTAAGGCTTTCCCTTTCTTTCTTTTTGGCAAAATCCTATGATACGAGCGAACAACGAGTAATCGAGTCTCCATATTACTCTACTCTTAGAAGCATTAGGAGTATCTCAGTTCTTGATGATCCTGTACCCCTCTATTATGATTATTCCTTCTGTTCATGGGTCCTAAACATGGTATCATGATAATGTTAGTTTATGTTTATGCATTACATTCATTTACATACATGCATTTTTACCCGTGACCAGAAGGCGTTATATATGTGTATATTATGTATATTATATATATATATATATATGTATGGGGTATGGGAAAAGGGTGAGGCGTTATATACGCATTAACACTTGATCAGCTGGTGCACAGTAATGATGATTATTATGCCCGAAGGGGCCATTATGCTATTATGCCCGGAGGGGCCATTATGCGGCCATGCCCGGAGGGGCCATTATGCTACTATGCCCGGAGGGGCCATTATGCTATTATGCCCGAAGGGGCCTATATGTTATATGGATCGGGCCGTACGTTCCTCGGCACTATGACCAATGCATATCATATTTTCAGATAGTCAGACATATAAATGCATTAACACAGACATGTTCAAATAATCAGACTTACAGATGCATTCAGTCAGTCAGTTTAGCTTACGAGTTTCAGTTTGCCTTCATGACTCCTATGTGTTTGTTACTCTTATGTCTTACATACTCGGTACATTATCCGTACTGACTCCCCTATTGTTCGGGGGGCTGCGTTCATGCCCGCAGGTAAAGATAGATAGAGAGGCGACCCAGCTCAGTAGAGCCTCTTCCCTGCTGTTGTTGCTGCGCTCCATTCGATCCGAAGTTATTGTTTGTTTTGGTATGTCATGTTTATATGTATATGTACACGGGTACGGCGAGGCCCTGTCCCATCCTTTCTATAGTTTGGTACTCTAGTAGAGGTATGTAGACAGATGTGTACAGTTGATGAGGTGTAGCCATGTCGGCTCCCATCCTTTTGTGGTACAACATATGTAGCAGCCTTGTTGGCTTGCACTGTTTTTCCGTATATATATACGCACAGATGATTGATAGTCCTTAAAGTTATCCTGATATGAGTTAGCATGGTTCACCTATGAGCCTTATGGTTCACTCATTTGTCCAGTAAGGTGCAGGTACAAGAGTAGGGGAGTTTAGTTAGTAGTGGCCAGGCTCTCATCACGACTCAGCGGAGGGGTCGTGACATATTCTCTCCCATAGATAACTCTTAAGTCAGGTACCACTGTACCGCAACATCACGAAGCCTATTAAAAGCCAACTCTACTAACTCAATCTCGTTGGCATGCATGACCCTCAAAGTCCTATGCATGCTATTAATAAAGTCCTGGGGATCCATGTTCTGCCGCAACCCGTTGAATTCTGGGGGATCTAAACCAAGAACATCCTTGACTCTCTGTCACGCCCCAAAACCCACCCTAGACGTGACCGACATCCGACGTCATGAACAACATCGGAAGTACCTAAAAGATGCAATAACAACATTTAAACCCGCCAGGTTCAATATTCGCCTCCAACAGTTTATAAAATAAATGTAATAAATCATGAATATATGAATTAAATCAACGGAAGTCTTTATTCATCAAATACTTAGTCAAACATAATAACGTGCCCGAGAGTTAATCAATAACTCAACAACTACCCACAAGAATGTATACTATGCAGCTTCTAAGATAATGAGCAATGTCTAAATCATCGGGACGCAGCCCGAAACTAAAATACAAAAAGTAAAGATAGAATGGTGCCCCACGAACAATCATGTGGGCTCACCGAATAGTCTCGAAAGCAGCAAGTTCTCTTAATTTGTAGGCGTATCACGCACCTGCTCCTTAATGATACCTAACATACCATCAAAAACAACAATGGTATGCCTGAGTACTGGGTACTCAGTGAGTGTCTAAGGGGCAATAGTCAACAAAACAAGATATAATGAATAAAATCAATAAAATGATATCAATGAAAATAACAGTTCAAACCCAGGAATAAAGTGAGTCAGCAACATTACAGAGTCATCAAAGAATCCAACATTGACAGACACATTAACTTAACTCCTTACCATTTACCAAGCCAAGTATTTCACTGACGAATTCAAATCACCACAAGCCACTCACAGGCAATAAGATATGAAACAAGCCACTCACAGGCTAATCAAAGTACGAAACAAGCCACTCACAGGCAGATCAATCAATCGATACTCCGGGTTAGGAAACCGTGGAGGCTAATTGTCCTCTAGACTAGCACAGCAATAGATACTCCAGGATAGAAAGCAACGGAGGCTAATCGTCCTCTGGACTAGCACAGTTATAGATACTCCATTCTAGAAAGATACGGAGGCTAATCGTCTTCTGGACTAGCACAGCAATAGATACTCCGGTCTAGGAAGATACGAAGGCTAATCATCCTCTCGACTAACACAACCATAGATACTCCGGTCTAGGAAGATACGGAGGCTAATCGTCCTCTCGACTACCACAGCCATAGATACTCTGGTCTAGGAAGATACGGAGGCTAATCGTCCTCTGGACTAGCACAGCTTTCCCATACATGCCCAAACACAAACAAAATAAAAATCATGGCATATTACTGAATTATCAATCATGGCTTAGAGCCGAATCTCACTTCTCAAGTCATCATCTCAAAATAGAGGCATATCATTCATAACCGATTTAGAATCTTATTGAAATCTCTTATTCAATTTCAAGTTCAAGAAACCCATTCAACAACAAAACAAGTTTAAGGTCCTACCTTTAGAAAAATAAGTTAAATAATCCAATAATGGCAAAAGCGAGTTTCACAAGGTAGTTTAGTTCGTATAAGGTTCGATGCAGGCTTGACCCTACACACGCATGACCTTGTCTAAAAGAAATCATCTTTAATTCCAAAAGAACTTCCACCAAACAGGAGTTATAATCATGTTCATATTCCAAAGGAAGATTTCAAGTCACAAACAATCATCCACACGTTTCAAGCAATATAACATACATCAAAGAAGGATTTTGAAAAGTAAACATACTTCAAGAAAGATTTTTGGGAAAATCTAGACATACTTGAAAAGACGAATTTTGAAATATAGGCACACAAATCACCTTCATAGTCAAAAGAGTATGTTCAAAAGAGACATACCTCAAATCCCGCTAAAATCAAGAAAAACGGAGTTCCCAAGGTTCAATAATCACCCTACAATGGTTTAAATGAGAAAGATTAGAACTTTAATCTAATTCTACTCATATACCCCTTTATAGAAAAACTAGGGTTTTCATATCTAGAACGTGTTCTTGAAAGCTTCATGAATAATTCATGGATTAAAATCCCCTACAGAAACCCTTCCAATAACATCAGAAACATCAAGGATCATACCTTTTTGAAGGAATCTCAAAGTCTCCAACGTTCCTTTCTTCTTCTCTTTCTTTAGCTTTCAAGATTCTAGGGTTTGAAAAGATGAACTAGTGTTTACGAGTAGTGAATTGACATTAGACTGATGTAGTAATGATAGAAGTTGATCAAGAACTTACCTTATATGTTTTGGGGAAGCCCTAGGGTTATTCCTTCTCAAAAAGTCGGCCAAAGATGAAGTAGAATGAAGGTTTAAAAAAGATTCACGTTCTTGGGGTTTTTATAGTCAAGCAAGGCGCGTGACGCATCTTGCGAATCGCATGTTTGACCCGTGAAAAGTAGACCTACCACACGACATGTCAGAGGGGCATGATTTGTGGTATTCATCCTGAGATTCACAGGATTGAACCGCAGGATGATCCTGCGAAATGCACGTTAGTAAAACAGTCATAACTATTTGCTCACAAGTCCGTGTAAGCTCCACTTTATACCTTTGGAAATTTATTTCAAATATCTACAACTTCCATTAGAGGAAGTTTTCCCCAATTCGCAACGGATTTTCACGAAATTGGCCTACAAGACAGGTCAACAAAACTTAGGCGATTTTAAGAACTCTTACGAACTTCACTACTTGGTTTGATTCTACAACGACTATCTTTCACCCAAATTCATCCAGAAAGGATTCATATAGTTAAAATATCACATTTACACCCATTATAAATATTCACACCTAACCCAAATTTACGGAGTGTTACATTATCCCCCCCCCCCCCCCCCCCCCCTCTTAAGATCATTCATCCCCGAATGAAAGTCATGGCTTAAGATTTTTCACTAAACCTCAAATTTCAAAATTTCTAGAGTTCTTTAGTAAAGAGGATCATTCTCAGAGGTAACATACGACTAACCACATAATGAAAACATCATTCAAGCCTAAACACATGGACGAGGGATTCATACCTCTAATCTAAACTTTCACAGGGAATACATAGTCGAAAGGTTCAACACATATCTGTAGTAGAATAAATTAAGGTAACACGGCTTGAGTGACACTATAACAACTAGATAGAACTACGCCCCCTTCGAGTCCATCCCGCAAGTCTTAAGATACGACATAAGTCTACCCCGAGGTTTTAGCAATATCACTTTTTCACTCTATAACGAGTCCCTCAGCAAATTCAAGCCTAACTATTTCTGATTGACAATCCAGAGTTTCATAACACTCGGAAAGCTAGTTTATCCCCAAAAATCACATCAAATTTCATCATTTCTAATTCAAACACATCAAAAGTAACCTCACGGCCCTTAAGTACAACGACGCAGTCTCTATACATTATAGAAACGATAACAAGGACGCAGGGTATTCATACAAAAAGGGTGTCAACAATTGTTTGACTTCCACACAAAAATCAAGGGCAAGATACTGAGTTCTATAAGAAAGAGTCGAACTCGAATCGATCAGCGAATACGCTTCAAAAGAACATATAGTAAGAATACTTGTGACCCCGTCACCAGGATCTTTTGTCGTCTCCCTACGAGTCAAACCATAAAGTCGGGCTTGTTCCCCATTAGCAGTGTTAGCAACCGTTTTACCAGCCCCATTACAACGAGCATTATGAGTGTTGTTGTCATTACCATCAGACGGATTATTCCTTTGGCCTGAAGAGTTAGCCATTTCACGAAGCCACTTCCTACAATATTTCTTGATATAACCCCTAATCCCACAATGGTGACAAACACGATCCTCCCATCTAAATGTTTGTCGGTTACTACCTTGTGAATATCTGTTCTGATCATTGTTCCTCTGACCTTGTCCACCTGATGGAACGCCCACATTAGACTGAGAAACAAACTGTTGAGGTGCAGAATACCCTTTCCTTTGCCCTCTATTTTGTGAACTACTGAAACTACTCATATATCAGGCCTTTTACCTTGTTCCCTGTCTAGCCTCTCTTCTCCCTTCCAATTTTCTTGTTGCTCGGCAAACCCAACCAAGGAATTACCGTTCTCGACCCCAGCAGTGGTACGGTTAGTGACCCTGGCAGCTCGTTCGCCAGACGATGAGTTAGAAGCACCATCGTTTCCCTGATTAGCAGTCCTCGCATGAGTTAAAGCCATTTGTGCGAGGCACGAATTATCGAACACGATAGAATAATCCTAACGGAAGTTCAAGCTCTATAGCATAATCTAGAATAAAAAAGAATGAGAAACACCTATAAATGCCCTGGTAGTCTTTCAATCATGCATGTGATCAGGCTGCACAAGGAAGACTCCACTAGACACAACTCCACAGACACAGACAACTCCTAGGACACATTTAAACCTACTCTGATACCAAGCTTGTCACGCCCCAAAACCCACCCTAGACGTGACCGGCATCTGACGTCGTGAACAACATCAGAAGTACCTAAAAGATGCAATAACAATATTTGAACCTGCCAGGTTCAATATTCGCCTCCAACAGTTTATAAAATAAATGTAACAAATCATGAATATATGAATTAAATCAGCGAAAGTCTTTATTCATCAAATACTTAGTCAAACGTAA
This sequence comes from Lycium barbarum, assembly GCF_019175385.1. Classification (NCBI taxonomy): domain Eukaryota; kingdom Viridiplantae; phylum Streptophyta; class Magnoliopsida; order Solanales; family Solanaceae; genus Lycium; species Lycium barbarum. Next base: position 72,184,512 of record NC_083347.1, on the reverse strand, counting down.
TAACGTGCCCGAGAGTTAATCAATAACTCAACAACTACCCACAAGAACATATACTATGCAGCTTCTAAGATAATGAGCAATGTCTAAATCATCGGGACGCAGCCCGAAACTAAAATACGAAAAGTAAAGATAGAATGGTGCCCCACGAACAATCATGTAGGCTCACCGAATAGTCTCGAAAGTAGCAGGTTCTCTTAAGTCGTAGACGTATCAGGAACCTGCTCCTCAATGATACCTAACATACCATCAAAAACAACAATGGTATGCCTGAGTACTGGGTACTCAATGAGTGTCTAAGGGGCAATAGTTAACAAAACAAGATATAATGAATAAAATCAATAAAATGATATCAATGAAAATAACAGTTCAAACCCAGGAATAAAGTAAGTCAGCAACATTAAAGAGTCATCAAAGAATCAAACAATGACAGACACATTAACTTAACTCCTTACCATTTACAGGGCCAAGTATTTCACTGACGAATTCAAATCACCACAAGCCACTCACAGGCAACAAGATATGAAACAAGCCACTCACAGGCTAATCAAAGTACGAAACAAGCCACTCACACGATACTCAAAGTACGAAACAAGACACTCACAGGCAGATCAATCAATCGATACTCCGGGTTAGGAAACCGCGGAGGCTAATTATCCTCTGAACTAGCACAGAAATAGATACTCTGGGCTAGAAAGCAACGGAGGCTAATCGTCCTCTGGACTAGCACAGCCATAGATACTCCGGTCTAGGAAGATACAAAGGATAATTGTCCTCTGGACAAGCACAGCCATAGATACTCCGGTCTACGAAGATACGGAGGCTAATCATTCTCTGGAATAGTACAGCCATAGATACTCTGGTCTAGGACGATACGGAGGCTAATCGTCCTCTGGACTAGCACAGCTTGCCCATACAGGCCCAAGCACAAACAAAATACAAATCATGGCATATTACCGAATTATCAATCATGGCTTAGAGCCGAATCTCACTTCTCAAGTCATCGTCTCAAAATAGAGGCATTTCAAGTCATAACCGATTTAGAATCTTATTGAAATCTCTTATTCAATTTCAAGTTCAAGATACCCATTCAACAACAAAACAAGTTTAAGGTCTTACCTTTAGGAAAATAAGTAAAATCATCCAATAATGGAAAAAGCGAGTTTCACAAGGTAGTATATTTCGTATAAGATTCGATGCGGGCTTGACCCTACACACGCATGACCTTGTCTAAAAGAAATCATTTTTAATTCCAAAAGAACTTCCACCAAACAAGAGTTATAATCATGTTCATATTCCAAAGGAAGATTTCAAGTCACAAACAATCATCCACACGTTTCAAGCAATATAACATACTTCAAAGAAGGATTTTGAAAAGTAAACATACTTCAAGAAAGATTTTTTGGGAAAATCTAGACATACTTGAAAAGACGAATTTTGAAATATAGACACACAAATCACCTTCATAGTCAAAAGAGTATGTTCAAAAGAGACATACCTCAAATCCTGCTAAAATCTAGCAAAACGGAGTTCCAAAGGTTCAACAATCACACTACAATGGTTTTAGATGAGAAAGATTAGAACTTTAATCTAATTCTACTCATATACCCCTTTATAGAAAAACTAGGGTTTTCATATCTAGAACGTGTTCTTGAAAGCTTCATGAATCATTCATGGATTAAAATCCCCTACAGAAACCCTTCCAATAACATCAGAAACATCAAGGATCATACCTTTTTGAAGGAATCTCAAAGTCTCCAACGTTCCTTTCTTCTTCTCTTTCTTTAGCTTTCAAGATTCTAGGGTTTGAAAAGATGAACTAGTGTTTACGAGTAGTGAATTGACGTTAGACTGATGTAGTAATGATAGAAGTTGATCAAGAACTTACCTTATATGTTTTGGGGAAGCCCTAGGGTTATTTCTTCTCAAAAAGTCGGCCAAAGATGAAGTAGAATGAAGGTTTAAGAAAGATTCACGTTCTTGGGGTTTTCATAGTCTAGCAAGGCGTGTGGCGCATCCTGCAAATCGCACGTTTGACCAGTGAAATGCAGACCTACCGCACAACATGTCAGAGGGGCATGATTTGTGGTGTTCATCCTGAGATTCGCAGGATTGAACCGCAGGATGATCCCGCGAAACGCACGTTAGTAAAACAGCCATAACGTTTTACTCACAAGTCCGTTTAAGCTTCACTTTATACCTTTGGAAAGGTATTTCAAATATCTACAACTTCCATTAGGGAAGTTTTCCCAAATTCGCAACGGATATTCACGAAATTGGCCTACAAGACAGGTCAATAAAACTTAGGCAATTTTAAGAACTCTTACGAACTTCACTACTTGATTTGATTCTATAACGACTATCTTTCACCCAAATTCATCCCGAAAGGATTCATATAATTAAAATATCACACCCATTATACACATTCACACCTAACCCGAATTTACGGAGTGTTACACTCTCGCACTAATAGCTCGGTTTGCCTGATCAACACCAACTCCCTGACACTGAGCCTGAGCGGCTACCAATCTAGTCAACAATTGTATATCATCCCACATATCCTGACCCAGTGCTTTTGGCTGAGGAACTGGAGGCACTGAGGCAGGTGTTGGAGCTGGGGCTGGGGCTGGCACCACTCTAAGCTCCTCTGGTGCAGGCGGGGTATGCGAAGTCTGAGATGGGTTTTCACTCTGAGACTCGCCTCGAGCCTTGGTAGTCTATGGAGTAAGGCTAGTAGCCTTTCCAGTTACTATCTTGCCCTTCTGGGAAGCCGTAGCTTTCTTCGGAGGCATCGCTAAAATCATAACAAGTTATTAGAAGATGAATTCTTATCACATAGCTCTATCGCACGATCTAAGATAGAAAGAATGACACTATCCTAAATGTTCTACAGCCTCCTGTTTATAAGTGTGGTGCACAACACACCCATAAACAAGACTCTACTGCATACAGTCTGTAGACAACCCTAGGACAGAACTGCTCTGATACCACTTCTGTCACGACCCAAACCAATGAGTCGCGATGAGTACCTGACTTCTACTAATCAGACACCCTTATACTCGTACCTGGATCTCACTGAATAACAGGGTGACCCATATATGACTTACAACTGAACTATATTGACTCCTATAAGAACAATACAATGGACTCTGCATCAAGAACTCACAATCACATATATGCATACGTGTTGAAGATAACAGTGTAAGCCGACTAGGTCGCTACACATGTTGTTTAGCAAAATAAAAGCCGACAAGGCTACATAAAATCCCAACTGCATACAACTGTTTATGGACCTCTAATGGAGTACAAAGCTGTAGAAAAGATGGGACAGGGTCCTGCCATACCAATATATACATATCAAACTAGCATACCAAAATAGACTACAGCTCCGAACCAAGTGGAGCGCACGGACTACTGCTAGATGGAAGTCCCACTGAGCTGGACCGCTTATCTGTCTACCTGAACCTGCGGGCAGAGTCAGTACGAATAATGGACTGAGTATATAAGGAATAAGAGCAACTTATACATAAGAACCATGAAAGAAATCTGAAACATGAAAGTTGATCCAACTATCTGAATACATATGTGTGACTGAACATCTGGAAGTGTCTGTATAACTCTGTATAACTGAAAGTGCCTCTGAGGGCGTATGATATGCATCCTTTCCTAAAAAAAATACATTTATCATAATATAACTGTTAGTGTAGTGGAACGTTCAGCCCGATCCATAAATGTCAGTGCTGCGGAATGTACAACCCGATTCATATATCATATCGTCTCGCGTCCGGGGTAATCTCATACCATACCCATTGCAGTGGTGTGCACATCTACGTGCCTGCCCGGCTGACTATAGCGCGGCGTGGTGTGAGAAAATAGTTGTACATATATATAAATGCATGAAAGACCCGTAAAAGAATACTCTGAACTCCTCGAGGTAACATAAGATCTCTAAGTGGCATAAAAAGCTAATGTATCAATATAATGGACCTCTAGTAGCTATAGATATAAAACATATGAGGTCAAGGGTACAATGATCCCTATACTATCAAGGAATAGAGTCTTTGGAACTCGTTTGTTTACTTCTTTCAATCGTATCACAAAGATAATGCCAAAAGAATAAAAGGGATAGCCTTAACATATCTAGAAATCAATCTAAACATCCAACGTCTACTCCTCAAGTCCGTAGGTCTACAATCAAGATGATATAAATCATGATTAGACTATTTACATCACTTACTATTTAATTCGAGTACGAATGGAACTTAACCAAATTCGGGCAGTATTTTCCCAATATTTCTTACTCCAATCCAACTCTAAAACATCCCATAGTATACATAACATCACCAACAACAATAACAACATCAAATAGCAACATAAACAAGTGATAATCTCTCCAAAAATCTAATCAAAACAGCCCACAAGGCAACCATATCAACACACTAGTTTATGTCTTCATAACACCATTTCCGTCACTTTAAACTAGGGAATTCTTCCATAAAAAACTCAATTAACATAAGTAAAGGGTAAAACATACCTTAAACTTCAGAAAACTCAATTAAGATCTTAGCTCCAAGCTTCAAAAATCAGCCACACACTTAGGCATCAATACTATAATGTTCTCCTAACTAGTTCTCAACTTTTAACGTGAAAATTTGGTTCAACTTGAGGAAAATCACTTTGAGGGCTTTGGAGAGCTCTTGGGGAGTGTATGGTTCAATTTTAATGGAGAAATAAGGATTTGGTCGTGCCCTAACTTAATATACCAAAGTGGGAAGGTGGCCACCGCCCCAAAAGGATGGTGGCATCGACTTGACGACGGCATCGACGTGTCGGCGGACAGTCGTTGTGCCACCATCGACATGCCACAGCCCCTGATTCTCAGTGGTTGCGCGTCAACTTGGCTCTGATCACCGCCAACAATGTTGACGATGGCGTCAACATGTTGACGAGTCATTAACTTGATTTGTCAAGTTGTACAATGCGCCTTTCCGTCCGTCATCAATTCGTTTAACTTCTAATCCTTCCAATACTTGTAATACTTAAACTTGACTATTCATATGTAAAAGTTAAGCATGTCTAATATCCCATAATCTTGGAGACGAATCTTAAAACTTGAGTCCAAGGTGATTAACACACTATAGACTAATGACGTATCAAAATGGGAGATGTAACAAGTTTGATGCCATTTGGGTTATTATAGACAGCTTGATTAAGTCTGCACACTTCATTCCGGCTCAGACTACCTACAACGCAGATAAGTTGGCTAGGATTTACATCATTATCATATCACATGGGGTTCCCATTACCATTATTTTAGACCAAGGCACTCAATTTACTTCCCATTTCTGGAGTATTTTGCATAGGAAATTAGGGACTCAGTTGGACCTTAGTACCGCTTTCCACCTGCGTCCAATGGTCAGTCTAAGAGGACTATTTAGGTATTGGAGGATATGTTGCGAGCTTTTGTGATCAACCTTGGTGGTCATTGGGACAAGTTCTTACCTTTGGCAGAGTTTCCGTATAACAACAGTTATCACTCGAGTATCAATATGGCTCCATTCGAGGCTTTGTATGGTAGGATATGTTGTTCTCCAATTGGCTAACTCGATGCATTGAGACTATAGGGTATCAATTTTTTGAGAGATTCATTTGATAAAGTGAAGCTAATTCAGGAAAATCTGTGACTCAGAGTAGGCAAAAGAAGTATGCAACCGAAAGGTCTAGGATTTGGAGTTCATGGTTGGTGACCAGATTCTATTGAAGGTTTCACCCATGAAGGGTGTGATGAGATTTAGGGAGAAAGGAAAGCTAAGACCAAGGTTCATTGGCCCTTTTGAGATTCCTCAACGTGTTGATGAGGTGGCTTATAAGTTGGATTTTTAACCAGGCTTTGTGGGTGTTCACCCAGTGTTCCACGTTTCAATGTTGAAGAAGTATCATTCTGACGGGTCTTATATCATCCAGTGGGACTCGGTATTGTTCGATTAGAATCTGTCTTTCGAAGATGAGTCAGTAGCGATATTGGATAGACAAGTGCAAAAGTTGAGATCAAAAGAGATAGCTTCAGTGAAGGTGCAATGGAGGCACCGCCCAGTTGAGGAGGCTACATGGGAGACCGAGGTCAATATGCATATCAAATATCTCCAGCTTTTTACCGACTCAGGTACTTCCTTTCTCCATCTCTCTTTTCCATTTGAGAACGAACGATTGTTTAATTGGTATCTGATGTATAACCTATTTGGTCGTTTAGGCCTTTTGACCCATTTACCCCCATTGACTTTCCCTTAGATCCGTTAGAGTGATTTTGACCCGTGGAGATGGGTAGCAAGATTTCCGAGATAGTCGGAAGAGGCTTGATGGAATTTGAGAAATGTAGAAGCTTTTAAGTTAGATAAGTGAAAATGAGTTGACCAATAGTTGACTTCTGAGTTAATGAGTCTTTTTGGGATTTCCGTCGGTTCCACTAGTTTTGAAGGGTCGATTATAACTTGGTAGGGTGTTTGGTTTGGTTTCCGAGGCACTAGGGAACATTTTGGTCTTTGGGTTGGAAATTTGATTTTGGGTGTTCCGGGGGTTGACGGGGTCAAGATTACCTCATTTGGGAATTTCTAGGGTGAAAATGCGTTCGTAGCATGTTTATATAGTGGGTTACATACTTGGTTTGTATTCAGAAGGTCTCAGATAAGCGTCGGGTTTCGGGTCGAAGTTAGTGAAAAACCAGAAAATTCTTGTTTCTGATGTCCGCATGTGCGGACATGGTGTCGACTCTGTGGGCCTACCTATGCGGGACTTCGCCCATAAATACAAGGTTCAGAAGTGTCAAATGAGTCTGCATCTGCAGATATTTCTCCGCAGATGCGGCCGGTCTGCAGATGCGAGGTCGCTGAAAATCAATTTATTAAAATCCCCAAATTTGATCCATTTCTTTGCATTCACAAACTTGAGACCTAAAGAGAGAATGAGGGGCGATTTTGTGGATATTTCTTGGGATTCATCCATAGGGTAAGCTTCCGACTTTCTTTTCTTTTCTTTTTTTTTTTTTTGTAATAATATGTATATTTAAGGGAATCTATGGTAGAAATCATGTGTTAGAAATCTATCGTAGAAATAAGGGGTTTTGGGTTAAGAACCCTAAGATGATTTTGAAAACTTCCTTTAATCTTTTATGGCTTTTGTTGAGGAATTTCCTAGATTCTAAGTATTTAATCTCTGGGTAACTAGTTTCTAAGCTTGAAATTGTTCATTTACTTAAGATTTTGATTATGGGAATTGAGGGTTTTCTCCGAATTGGGGGTTTTTTATTAGATGAAATTAAGGCTCAATTGGGGTTAGAATTGCATGAAACTTGAGGTATTGACCATTTAGACTTTGGGTAACCTAATTTTCTGATAAAATTTCTATTTTACACTTCTCAGCCCGGGGTCCCCTTTTAAGGGTCGTTTTTATTATTTCGATTGGTTTATATGGCTTAATGGGTATCATTAGCCTTGTAAAATAATTTAGTATAATATTTTGCTAGACTTTGATCATTCGGAAGCTCGTCAAAAAGAGAAGGCTCTAGTAGACTAGTTCGTGGCACCCACTCGGCTTCGAGGTAGGTTACAACTTACTTATGTCTAGACTTCGATTACCGAATCGTATATGTATAGTAGTGATTGACGGGAAAAGCAGGATAAGCCTTTGGGCATGGTGTGGATTTTTTTTCCGACTAGGTTGGTATTGTCAGTTTTTATGTGGGCTTGTTGCTATACTTGTGTTTTCCATGCATTGATGTGACTATCTCTGGTTCTTGTTTTATCACTTATCTCTTGATCTTATGAAATGTGGAAGGGTTGATATGGATAACAAGGATTATGATTTGCATTCATGGCAATTATCATGGCTTCTATACATGTGTTGTTGATGAGGTTGAATTATGCATAGCATACATTCCATGCTCATGTTTTATTGACTTGTCATGAATGCATTGAAACGGTGATAAGTGAGAGAGTGGAGCCTCCGAGGTCTTTCCCGAAGAGCGTAAAAGAGCGAGAGTGCATGTGATCCAAGGTAACATATCGGAGCGGAAGAGAGTGCTCGTTATCCTAGGTACATACTAGAGCAAGCGTGGTACATTGAATTCACGGGTCCTCCATGGGTCATGACTATTGAGACATTTTCCTTAACATATGTGTATGGTACGGAGAGGAGGTGCCTGGCTGCATGTAATTGAGCAAGCCACATGGCATGTTGAATCGACATGGGACATGAACTAATGCGGAATGTACTAAAATCATGTTGAACGACTGAAAAGTCTAACTAAATGTGATAATTATGAAATATTGAGATAACTCTAAGAATAAAAAGATGTAGCCAACACGAATAACACGATATTTGAAAATACTGCTAACTAATACTCTAGTCTATGAAGCCTCTAAAGAATACTGAAATACTGAGTATTTACCAAGACAAGACTCCCGGCATACCTGACGGTCTAACATAAGTGAATAAATGAGAATGAAAGCAACACCCCGAATGAGACTGGGGCTCACCAAAGAGCTGTTACGAGTGAGGTCCTGACGAACTGGTCTGTCGTACGTCCTGTAAATCAGTACCTACATCGTTAAATGCAGGCCCCAATCAAAAATAGATGTAAGTACATTGGAATTGTACTTGCATGTAAAATTAATTGAAAGAATAAATAGTTGTGAGGTGCTCGGGGGAATGGGCAGCCCAAATCATAAACGTTAGTCATAACTTAATATAGAGACTGAAACTAAAGCACAAGAATAATTGAATTGAACATGAGAATCATATTCTCTACCCCTTTTTACCGAACATGGAAATCACCTGTTTCAACTTAGTTCATAAACTGTGGCCTATGGCCCAATTATAAGTGCACAATTCTGTGGGCTCGAGCCCAAGTTTATGTATACATAACTGTGGCCTCAAGCCCAAATACATGTGTTCATCAATTAACAATTTATAGCAAAGAACTAAAATCATATTGTAATTCACAATATGGAATGTAGAGCATTACTATTCTGAGACGTGGAGTCATAGGTTGTTCATGAAATTTAGAGTATTAACTATTCATGGACATTTTATAGAATATAACTAAGACTCATGGGATATCAAATATGAGCATACCTAGATTACGTACTGATTTCACGACGTTCGGAATTACATGCATGAACGAACTACAAAGCTATATCGTTTAAAGTTTAGAGGCTCCAAAGATTTTCATGAAACTAGAGAATAACTTTGCCTGTGATGCGAATTCGAGTAATCATGAAAGAACATGGTGTGGGGAAGAACAAGGATGCTCCTACATGTAGAGAGTTAGCCTTACATACCTTAATCGCTCCAAAACTTGAAGAAAATGTGTTAACTTTTGAAGAAGAAACCCAAAAGTCTGAACTTGAAACCTTGAGGAGGGTTTCGAGATTGTAACATAGAATCTTGTTAAGAATCCATGTATAAGTGTTAGAATAACTTAGTAACACATAGGAGAGACTTACCTTGATGTAGCAGGATTAGGGTAGGAGATAAAAGTCGTACTAGGGCTTGGAGAACTAAAACTTTTGAACAAAAATGTGAAAAAATAGACTTAAGTGAATCTCGGGTGTGGTCTGCATTTGCATCTTTGTCGCAGATTACATTATGCTGATGCAAATGCCAAAGCATATCAAAAAAGAATGCTGGAAACTTTGGGACTAAAATTTGGTCCAAAATACATTGGGAAATGGATCGCAGATGGTATTCCAGGCCGCATATTGCAATCTGTGTTGCATATGTGTGCCTAGCAAACTGCTCTGCGACCCTTCTATAAAATGGTCATAACTTCTTGTACAAAATTCCATTTACCCAGTCCTTAAATGTATGGAAAGGTATTTCAAAGGGCTACAACTTTTATTAAGGAAGTTATACAAAATTACTAAATAATAAGGGGTTATGCCTGCTTGAAGTAAAGCCTTGTGAAAGTTCACTTGAAAAAATGATTCGTAGCATAGCTTCCAACTTTAATTTACCCAAAGACTCTTTTTATATCATTTATAGGTTTCAAAACACTTCCCATGTTGGTTCCATTATCCCCACCCCACCCCCACCCCCACCCCCCGATAGTACGAGTCGGTGTTACATTATCTCCCCTTTAGGATCATTCGTCCTCAAATGATGGTCGTGGCTAGAAGTAGGACTATCTCTGGATTTCTATAGAATTTTCAGCAGAGTTTCCTTTATAGATAGGATTATCCAAACATTTCTCGAACACCTTCCAACTAACCAGACACAATTGATCCTCACAGGGCATCATAATACGCATGACGTAATAGGGTAACTGAAACATGAACATGACTAACATGAATACTCAACTGACATGAATATGTGGATACTAACTTACATGAATCTCGGTCTAATATGAACACATGGATATTGAATTTAATGAATTCTATACATGGGATTTGGAAAATAATTCATAGACACGAATGACATGAGTACTAGAATGTGAGCATGAATATGATACGATTGCATGGACATGAGGAGCGTGACATGGAACATGAATACATGAATACTGGCTAACATAAATACATGAGATCTGAATACATGAAAACAAGGATATCATAACATGAGATCCGAATACTGATAAAATGAATTTTACAACAAAAGATTTGAATGCTGAGTGGAGATGGGATCTGAACATTGAAATGACATGACTAATAAACTGAATGATTACTAAACTAACTGAATATTAGGAATATGAATATTATAGCATGAGGTATGAAAAGTTTAGTTACCTTCAACATTTTTTGCTTGTTCTTCAAACAACTGCGGATATTTGGAATTCATGTCCTCTTCGGTTTTCCATGTAGCCTCTTCGACTTGTTGATTTCTCTATAGCACCTTTACTGAGGCAACTTCTTTAGTTCTCAAACTTGCAAACTTGACAATCAAGAATAGCCACAGAAATCTCCTAATAAGCTAGTCCTTCTTTAACTGTGATTGTTTTAATAGGGACAACCAATGATGGGTCCCCAACACACTTCTTCAACATGGAAACCAAATCATGGGGTAACTTGAGCTCATAATCTACTTGGACAGTCCTTCGTAGGATTCTGTATGGCCTAATATATTTGGGACTAAGTTCTGCTTTCTTCTCAAATCTCATAACACCTTTCATAGGTGAAACTTCAGATATACCATAATATAAATCTGAAACTCTAAGTCTCTACGTTGCATGTCCGAATTGGACTTTTGGCGACTTTGGGCCGTTTTCAAATGCTCCTAAATTAATTTGACTTTTTTCATAGCCTAATAAACCAAATCGGGTTCTAACGATTCTGCTATGCCAACTTCGAACCAACCAATTGGCGACCTACACCTTTACCTTTACAGAGCTTCATACAATGTCATCTTGATACTAGAGTGATAGTTGTTATTAAAGGCAAACTCAATGAGAGGCAAGTGATCATCCCGAATACCTTTGAAATCTAGGACACATGCCCTAAACATATCCGCAAAAGTCTGAATAGTGTGTTCTTCCTGTCCATCTAACTGAGGATGAAAAGTTGTACTAACATTCACCCTTGTGCTTAATTTGTTTTTAAGGATTCCCAAAAATCTACTAGGACCACGACCTAAAATGATAGACATTGGAGTCCCATGTAATCTGACGATTTCCTAAATATACAACTTGGCGTAATCTTCTGTTGAATCAGTGGTCCTTACTGGTAAAAAGTGTGCTGACTTAGTAAGTTGGTCCACAATCACGCAAATCAAATCAAGTTTCCGAAATGAGCGAGGTAAACCTGTTATATAGTCCATGTTAATCATCTTCCATTTCCATATCAATATTCTAAGACAACTCACCAGGCCTCTGATGCTCGGCTTTTACTTGCTGACAGTTTGGACATTTGGCCACAAAATCTGCTACATTTTTTTCATGTCGTTCCACCAATAAACCTCCTTGAGATCATGGTACATCTTTGTGGAGCCTGGGTGAATAGAATACCTAGAATTTTGTGCTTCATACATGATCCTCTCTCTAAGTTCCTCCATATTTGGGACACATAAGCTGCCTATATACCTTAAATTACCATTATTTCCCCCTTGTTCGAAAGCCATTTTATTATGCCTGTGAACCTTCTCTTTCAACTGCAATAACCAGGGATCGTTAAACTATTTTTCTTTTACTTCGGCTACTACAGAGGATTCGGTTGTTTTCTGAACAACAACACCACCACCTCCAGAGTGCAAAAATTAAACTTCTAGATTTTCTAAGTGATGAAATTCTCTCACCGTGGTTCTCTTGTCTGCCTCAACACGAGCTAAACTTCCCATACTTGATTTCATTCTTAGGTACTTCCTGAAAATACTCACATTATTGTTGTGCGCTAATTTTTTACCAGCAACCGGAAGATTAGAGTCTCCTGCAATAGCACCATCCTCATAACATATTACTTGGCATGATCTCATAGCTTTTCTACAATCTCCTAATCGATAGTAACTGAGGTTGACACAAGTCCATCGACGATCATTCTACTCATTTCGTGTTTTATGTGCAAACGAGGCTCATTCCTTATAAAGGCTATTTCATTTTTCCCTCATTACTGAACTGAGGTTCTTCATATCTCATGCAAACCCTTTAGGTTTCAAACGTCCAACTAGACTTACTGATAATGTGCACACCCCTCCCTTAGACCAAAGGTTAAGGCCTAATACTTGCGAACCCTTCTCTCTCGTCGGGATCCAACTAACTTTTCTTATCTTCTGCAAATTTTCGTACTTTACACCACTGACGTCTTATCTTTCGACTCCCTTTTGAGCAATATTCCTCTTTAGAAAAATTGAGTTACTTACATGAACTAGAAACCAATGTATTTATAACTGGCATATTATGTCTTAGCGACTTAATCTTTGCTCCCACTGTTAGTCTTAGGGAAAACCCCTTTTTTATAACTCTTAAAGACTATTCTTCTGCACTCGGTGCCTGCCTACATGTGACCGAGCGAACCACATAGCTTGCTGAATCGACATAGGACATGAACTATTGCGGAATGTACTAAAAGCATGTTGAACTACTAAAAATTATAACTGAATGTCATAATTATGAAATATTGAGATAATTCTAGGAATATAAAGATGTAGCCAACATGGGTAACACAATATCTTAAAATAGTACTGATCAATCTTGTGTATGAAGCCTTAGAAGAATACTGAAACACTGACCATTTACCAGGACAAGTCCCCCGGCATACCTGACTGTCTAGCATAACTAAATAAATGAAAATGAAAGCAACACCTGAAGGAGATTGGGGCTCACCAAGCATCTTTTACGAGTGAGGTCCTAACGAACAGATATATCGTACATCCTATAAATCAATACATGAATCGTTAAATTCAGGCCCCGGTGAAAAAGAGACGTAAGTACATTTGAATTGTGCTTGTATGTAAAACCAACTGAAATAATAAATAGTTATGGGGTGCTCGGGGGAATAGGCAGCCCAAATCATAAACATTAGTTATAACTGAATACTAAAACTAAAACTGAAGCATAAGGATAACTGAACTGAACATGAGAATCATAATTTGGACCCCTTTTTACCAAACCTGGGAATCACCTATTTTAACTGTGTCTATACTGTGGCCTCTGTCCCAATAATAAGTGCACAATTTTGTGGCCTCTGGCTCAAATATACGTATACATAACTGTGGCCTTGAGCCCAAATACATATGTTCATCAATTACCAATTTATAGTATATAATTGAAATCAAACTATAATTTAGAATATGGTATATACAGAGTTACTATTATGAGACATGGAGTCATAGGCTGTTCATTAAATTTAGAGTATTCACAGTTCATAGACACTTCATGGATTATAACTGAGACTTATGTAATATCAAACATGAGCATACCTATATTACATACTATGTTCACGATGTTCGTATGATATACATGAACGAACTACGAAGCTACATCGTTTAAAGTCTAGAAGCTCTAAAGCTTTTCATGAAATTGGGGCATAACTCTACCTCTGATGCGAATTCGTAGTAATCATGAAAGAATATGGCGTAGGGAAGAACAAAGATGCTCCTACACGTAGAGAGTTAGCCTTACATACCTTAATCTCTCCAAAACTTGAAGAAAAGGTCTAAACTTTTGAAAAAGAAACCCAAAAGTCTGAACTTGAAACCTTGATGAGGTTTTCTTGAAAACCCTAAGATTGTAGCGTATAATCTTGTTAAGAATCCATGAATAAGTGTTAGAATTACTTAGGAACTCATGGGAGAGACTTACCTTCATGTGGGAGGATTGAAGAGGAGAGAATAGTCGTTCTAGGGCTTGGAGAACTGACAAATTAGAACAAAAATTGGAAAAAACGAGCTCCACTAACCCGAGGTTGTGCAACCTCTCACAGCAACTGATTAGAAACTCATAAGTGTCATCCTCGGGGTCTCCATCATACTTGGGAGGATCCATCTTCCTAAAGCGCACTCTTCCACAGACATCATGGGCTGAGTGCCTGGGGGTGAAGCAAGGCCTGGCACTGGCACACCCAAGAATCGAGGAGCCACAACAGGTGCTGACCTAGCCCTAGGAGTCTGAAATCTGGGAGCAGTCATATGATCAGGAGTCTATCCTCCAACCCTAGTATGTGAACCATCAGAGGTAGCCAGTAGAATACCCGCCTAAGTCATACTCTCAAGAAAACCCAACATGTGAACCAAAGTGTCCTGAAGCACAGGCGTAACAATGAAACCTGGAGGTGCTTGTCCTGGTCCAACCACTTCAGCCTGGACTGGCTCATCCTCCTCAATCACCTCTCGCTCAGGAGATGCTGTCCTAGCAAGGCCCTGAGGTGCCACTGGTGCTCGGTCTCGGGTTGGTGCCGCCCCTCGAACTCTACCTCTGCCTCACCCCTACCCCCGCTCCCAAACAGTAGCCCTAGCAACGGGCTCAGGTACAAGTGCAGCTGCGGGCTCATGCTCTCCAGCCGCGGTCGACCTAGTCCTCACCATCTGTGAGAAAGAGTGAAACATTAAACTAAGTATTCGATAAAGTCAATAACGTACAATAAGAATAAAAGAAATGAAACTTCCTAAATGCCCAGTAGCTTCTTGAAGATAGGTACAGACGTCATCATACTGATTTGCAAGACTCTACTAGACACCGCTCTTGTACTTGTGAGACCATTGAACCTAAGGGTCTGATACCAAATTTTTCATGACCTAAAATCTCATTTGTGTTGTGAGGGCACCGAACCCAAACCTTAGGCGAACCCCAAAATAATACAAGTCACAATAAGAGTAAAGTAAATGCGGAAGTAAAGTAAAAACAACCCAAGGTACTTAATGGTCTTAATAATGTTCAAATAGAAATATGTCTAAGTTCAAAACCACACCCCAAGACCTAGAAGTCACAAGTACAGAGCTACAGCAGCAAACTATAAGGTTTGGCTTTTTCTTTTATTGACTTTCTTTTCTTGATTCAATGTCGTATTTCGCGTGCTTGGTTTGATCTCCTAACCTAATGTAATGAACGAGAAGATGCAAACTTCAGTCTTAGCTAAGTTAAGATATGAGGGAGTCTGGCACCGTGGAACCATCATCGGCTCACCTTAAAACTCTAGGAAAGCACTCCAAAGGATATACAAGCCTCGATCTCCACTTGTGCTCGGATCCGAACCTACACACAAAAGGTGCAGCAAGTGTAGAGTGAGTACAGGAAGCACGTGTACCCAACAGTATTGTTGACTAACCCTCAACTATATGAGGGTTGGTACTTATGATACTCTTCTTGTTTAGTTAGTCCTAAGTTCACAGCTTATAAGCATTCAACAAACAAATTGTATCCATAACTCAATTAGTTTATAAAGTTCATTATTTTCTAAGTATAGTCGTAAAGATTCAGTCTTTTCATCAATTAAGGCAAATATAAGTGTAAAGATCCCATCTTTCCATCAATTAGGACAGGTATAAGTATAAAGATCTCATCTTTCCATTCAATTAATGCAATATGGCATTAAATCAAGTCAAACAAGCATAAATGGCATGAGATGTAAAGGAATCCATGCAATGCAAATGAATACTATGAAATGCAATGGCCATGTGTACGGGTATACACACGCTTCTATAGTAGTTTTCACTTGACCCATGGGGGCCTCATGATGTTCATATACCCACCTGGAATACCATATCTCGCAGATAACATCGGGTCTCATCCAATAGGCTATAATATCATTATCACTCCGTCCATGTACCATATCCAATATCCAGCCTCCCAGGCCCCTTTCTCGTATTTCACCAATCAAATACCAATAATGTTATGAAAGTACGAAATAGATATGCGTACATCATGTAAAAGCATAATCATGATTACAATATCAAGTATGTATGTTTTTTTCATAGTTTAGACGAGATGTGGAATGATGAACACAAATCAACTCAATATTCACAAGTATTCAATCAAACATGGCTATCAAAGCCCAAATAAACAGCAACCACACCAACCTAATAGATTTATCCACCATCTTCATGGACCGAAGGCTAAACACATAATCTCCGTCACTTCGCATGGTTATTTCATATTTTAGTTACCCACACAAGTACAACGGTACCCGTATAAGTGCTCGTCAACTCACGCGTAGAGACCCCCAATTCCCCATTACTCCCCTTAATTACATTAAGGTTAGGAACTTACTGCAATGAAGAAACTCGCAACAAGCACTTGAAATCTCTCTAATCTAAGCTCTATAACTTCTAAAATGGGTTTAGGAATAATGAAACTCGAAATGGGGTTTTAAATCAATTTAGGTCTAAATCCTTCTTCGCGAATGCGGCCCGCTTCCACAGACGCGACCCTCACCTGGCCCCGCTCAACGCGATCACAACAAGCCTATTGCGAACACGATGGGTTGGCTCACCTGGCCCAACCTCTCTTCCTTCTTCCTTCTTCCTCCTGGTCCACCAAGCCTCACGAACGCGAGCCGTCTAAGCGAATGCGTAGAAGGAAACCACAAATAGCTGAAAACTAGAAAATTGAGTTTTCCCGAATTCCGATGAAACACCCAAAACTGATTCGGAATCCCCGGGACACAAACCAAATATGCATTTCAGTCATAAAACACGCTAAAACTCGCTCGCACGCTCGGAGTCTCCAAAAGTGGTCGTCTTGACCCGGGATTGACCAAGGCCAACTCCAAAATATCAAAATCTAATAATTCCAACCAAAGACCCAAAACAAGCCCCAACACCTCGGGACCCGAACCAAAGGCTCGATTGAGTCAAAAATCTCATTTCGGACCTATGAAGCCAACGAAACTTTGAAAATAACGCATTTAACCAAGCCTCATGAATGCGAGCCTTCTACGCGAACACGTAGAAGGAAACCAGCACCAGCTCAAAACTAGAAAATTTGGTTTTCCCGAATTCCGATCAAACACCTGAAATTCATTCGGAATACCCTAGACAGAAACCAAATATGCATTTCAGTGATAAATCATGCTACGAACTGGCTTGCGCGCTCGAAATTTCCATAAGAGGTCATCTTGACCCGGGATTGACCAAGGTCAACTCTAAAACATCAAAATCTTATAATTCTAACCAAAGACCCAAAACATACCCGACCGCCTCGAGACCCGAACGAAAGGCTCGACTGAGTTAAAAATCACATTTCGAACCTAATGGAATAGACGAAACTTCAAAAATGACGCATTTACCTCCAATGTTGTCTTTGATCAAACATCTTCATTTCTTTAACTTAGGAAACTCCGATTTCACTAAATCCAATTCAAAACCAGCATGATTGCCTCAGGATGTGTGCCACCCATTTTCGCAAGCCATGAATACCGAAATGAAATTACGTGAAGGGAATTTGGGAAAAATAAGGCAGAAAACTCAAAACAACTAAGCGAGTCGTTATAGAATTAAATAAAATCTTACCTTTTGTTTGTTTGACCATGATCAAAAGGGTTTTCAGAAAAAGAGAGTTGATTCTCATCATTTCGATTTTCCAAACACTTGTATTTTTTATAAACTCCTTTTTTGGAAAATGGATCATTTTTTAAGGAATTTATTATGAAACTTATTGCCTTATTGAATCCAAAATCCACAAAAGTTTCCCTTGGTATAGATAGGTTTGGCCCAATTCAATAGTATAAGTCACTTTCCTTATCAAATAAAGTCTATGTCTCAAAACTCAGTTATCAAGATCGTGATTTCTTACAAATTTAGGGCAAGAATTCATAGAATTCGTTTTACTTCAACTTAAAATCAATTTTTTGAATATTCAATACTAAAAGAGAACTTAACTGAGGCCAAACTTCGTAAAATCTCCATTTTACCCTTTGAAAATTGTTTTATGTCCCTCGCAAGGATGGTCTTAACCAGTTTTAGGAAAATCCAGTTTTTGAACTTAATAATCAGAAAATTAATTTTGAATATGAAAAAGGCGATATCTAACAACTCGTCAACGTTTGCCTACTCAAGTTTTATCCAATGCTTCCAATAAAGTTTCAAAACGTTAATTACATACAATTTATTCAATACAAATGCAAAAATATAAATAAAATTGTAAAGAAGTGGGCATTTAGCCCGAAATGCAAACTCAATTGCTCCTCTGTTCGTCTGCTCTCAAGAAACGGGCCCCTTTGGCTAGGATGGCTTGATATAAAGGTCTGTTGGGCTTCCAACCCAACCAGCATGCAAACAAAAGGGAGGCTGAGTCCATTTTGGACTTCCAAATGCAGTTTTGCACATACAAAATATAAGAAGAGGAATGAGGGAGAATGACATATACATACATAAGAAAATGATATATTTACAAAATATAACAATACTTTTCAGTTAACAAAACATAACAATAGATTTCTTACAAAACACATACGAAAATTAAAGCTCAAGGCTTAAAATTTTTGTATATAAAAACTGTATGAAATGTGTATATTTCGTTCAAGGCTTAAAACTTTCGCTCAATTTTTTGTGTATGAAAATTGTACGAATTATGTATTTCTGGCTTAAGCCTTAAAATTTTGCTCAATATTTTGTGTATAAAAATTATATGAAATATGTATATCTCGCTCAAGGCTTAGAAATTCTCACATTTTTTTGTCACAATTTCGTGTATGGAAACTGTATAAAATCAGTATGAAATATGTATATAACTGTATAATTTTTTTATAAAGTTCATGTTAGATTTTCGAAAATCTAATACAACTGCTACAACATCCTTTACAACTTTCAAACAATATCATACAATTTTAATACAACATACAAAACTTAAGATTCAATTTTGATACAAACTCAACATACAATTAACATGCAACATTAATACAATTTTGAATCTCACTTTAAAATTTGAAGTTTTTAAGCCTTTCAAAGAGAAACCCTTCTTCTCAAATCTTCCAATAATCTCACCAACCTGAAACATAATATCAGTAAAGGATACAAAATTAATCAATGAAAGAAAAGCTTCAATTCATTCCAATTCTTTTGCTCTGAGTTCAAAATGATCCACATTATCTAGGAAAAGTGACAAACAAAACGTAGACCCAGATGCAAAATTGATACTCTTTAACTAACAAAAGAAGAATGAATTACATCAAATAGCTAGGAATGACAGAAGTGTAACACAAGGAAAAAAAAAACAAATTCGAATCGAAGCCATAAGTTACAGATGCCAAATCGATGTCGCTCGTGTTTGCACATCGATTGAGTTTGACTCGAGATGGGAGACGAGTTTCCAGATAAATTCATCGAATTAATCTGACGCACATATAAGTATGATATAACTTTATTACAATTTTGAATCTCGCTTTGAAATTCAAAAAAAAAAAAATCACTCTTTGAATCTCGATTAGGACTAAGAATTTAGCTCACAATTTCTTGTATAAAGCTATATAAAAATGATATGAAATATGCATAATGGTTGTGAGCTCCCGTCGACGATAATGGAGATCTAGGTGGTGTTGCTCTCTGTTTCTTCTCACTCCGGGTGCAAAAAAAATTCTCTCCCTATTTTCCAGATATGTTGCGTGAACAGAAGAGGAGAGAAGGGTTGAGCTTTTAATTTTTTAGATCTGTTATATTTTTTAATTAAGTGGTATGTTTTGTAATAAGGAAAATCATCCTCATGTTTTGTAATATAGAGTGTTAAGTAGTATTATTAGGTCATTTTCCCGAGGAATTAATGTATGTCACATAGCAGCATTGTACTTAAACAAGTTAAGAAACCCACATATGGACTCAATATCCTCAAACAGTACTGGATATACGGTGATATACAGAGAAAACTGAAAGTATACACAAAAAGTAGTGCTAAATATACAAGAAATATACAAAAGAGAGTTCATTTTATAAACTTAAAACAAGGACTTGGAACATGTCTAAAACACCACTAGATTTGCTGGGAGGAACTTACATATTGATTTCAAAGGCAAACATGTGAAGGATATACAAAATATACCATATGAATATACCAGTTTCACAAAGACTTGTATATTTGTCGAAGAAAGCAATCATTCCAAATAAGAGCTAAGTGTCGTAGCCTAATCTTCTCTAATCCTTTTCTTTACTTCAACTGTTTGTACACTTAAGGAAGCACCACTAATTACTGAAACAGATTTCACACCTAAACTAAAATTCTGGACTTCAACACTCTAGAAAGATTCAAACACATTATTATAACCAACATATCAGACAAGTATAAGATCTCAAAGTTTAATTTTTCGTTTTGGGGGCTAAAACCACAGGAAATGCGGCCAGCCCATTTCATTTTTTATCGGGCAATTCGCAGAATTGCCCTTTTTTTGGGGTGGTATTTAAATTTTGCCCCTCATACTTGTGGTCTTTAAATTTTGTCCTTCGGCTAAAATCCATAGGTTCCGGGTTCGAACCCCCGCTCAGTCAAAAATTTTAAAAAAATTTGCAAAGCAGAGTTTAAATTTCGCTATGCCCCCTCCGGCAGACTTTTAGTCATGTTTAACTAAAAGTCTGCCGGAGGGGGCAGACTTTGCCTTGAAGCATATATACGTATTTTTTTTTTAACTTTTCAAGGTAAAATTTTAGTAATACCTTAACTAAAAGTGTGCCCCATAAAACATAACTAAAAGTATGCCCCATAAGACGTAAGTTTTCCTTAAGGCATAACTAAAAGTTTGTCTTATAAGGCAAAGTTTAAATTTTGCTATGCCCCCTCCGGCAGACTTTTAGTTGTGTTTAACTAGAAGTCTGCCGGAGGGGGCAGACTTTTAGTTGTGTTTAACTAAAATTCTGTCGGAGGGGGCAGACTTTTAGTTGTGTTTAACTAAAAGTCTGCCCCCTCCGGCAGACTTTGCCTTGAAGCATATATATATATATATATATATATATATATATGTTTTACTTTTCAAGGTAAACTTTTAGTTATGGCTTAACTAAAAAGTGTGCCCCAAAAGTTTACCTTGAAAAGTTTTAGTTATGCCTTACTAAAAGTTTACCTTGAAAAGTTTAAAAAAAAAAAAAATACGTATATATGCTTCAAGGCAAAGCCTGCCCCCTCCGGCAAACTTTTAGTTAAACATGACTAAAAGTCTGCCGGAGGGGGCATAGCGAAATTTAAACTCTGCTTTGCAAATTTTTTTAAAATTTTTGACTGAGCGGGGGTTCGAACCCGGAACCTATGAGTTTTAGCCGAAGGGCAAAATTTAAAGACCACAAATATGAGAAGTAAAATTTAAATACCACCCCAAAAAAAGGGCAATTCGCAGAATTGCCCGATAGAAAATGAAATGGGCTTGCCGCATTTCCTGTGGTTTTAGCCCCCAAAACGAAAAATTAAACTTTGGCACTTCAAGTTGTAAAATGTGGCTAATTTTAAATTTAAAAGATAGCCTCTTGGCAATTAAATCATAACCAAAACGTTTAAAATAACAGACAATGGAGTTTTAAAAGTCTGAAATTAATTTGAAAACACTCTTTTGAGGTTAAACTGATTTAAATAAAATTTAAATGAACTAATAATCAGCTAACATAATTAAATACTTAATTTAACTAGCAGAATAATTAATAATTATTATAATAATTATACTAATTATAACTAAAATTGATTTCACATTTCAAATATTTTCTCAATTAAATAACTTTTTTTATATAAATTGATTTTCATATTAGCATGGTTAATACATTTTTAGTACTAAAAATCATACATAATATTTATTGACCATACCTTAGGTTATTTTCCTAAATGAATTGGCAAATCCTTAAGTAATTAGTTTTTAAAAAAAAATCAATTATAGAAACATAGTTTTTCCGCTCTGTTTGAATTTAAAGATGCCTGACTAGTTAATTGAGAATATGGAGGGACAAAATTAGGTTTCAACAAAGGGAAGACAATTAAAATTAGTATTTTAACTTGTATACACAAGCCGACCATTACACTTACCATAATGATGTCAAGTATAATTGTGGATATAAAGTTAAACATGAACTCGAGTTCACCTCCTTCGAGGATGAGGGGTCAGATAACTAACTACTGGAGTAGCGAATGATGTCTGGGTACTGTGAGCAATAAGATCCTCATGTTAGTAGTGAATTCTTTTCGCATGTACTGGATTCCTACGTGGAGCTCTTGTAAAACCTTAATAGTTATAGCTCTTGATGCTTGCAGTTGCACAAACTATTTATCAGCAGGAATTACGTGTGTTATTGCCATGAACCTGATTTAGCTCTAGTTCACCATGTTCAAAATGGGAGATGTAGAATATTGAGTTTGGGTCGCGGGTCGCTCACGTGGATCGACACGGCCATTTAGAGGACTAAGCCTAAAGGAGGTTACCTAGGGAAGTTAAAACTACTGCATGTCAAAATAAGTGGAGACGTGCTTCAGTTTATGGAATGGTAGTTTTTCTTTCGGAAAAGGGTCAAATATACCCCTGCTGTTATACTTTGGGTTCAAATATACCCCTCCACGGTTAAAGTTGATCAAGATGGAGTCAAATCTCACATGACATTAATATTTTAATGAAATAAATATCATGTGGCTTGCCACCTCACTAAAAAACTCAATTTTACCCCTCCCCTCCCTATCTTCTTCCGCCACCACCATCTCCTCCTCTACTACTACCACCCTCCTTATGGCCACCACCATTTTCACAAACTCAAACTCAAAGCCGATGTATTAATTATCACAAATACAATATTAGCTTTTCTACTTCCTTCAATTATGCTTCGATTTCCTCGACGTTCTTCGTATACGTGAATTTTTTATCCTTATACGTGATTCTTGGGTCGGAATTTTTATTGATGGAAATATTTTCTAATTTTTTTTTCCGTGAATCTTCTTTCTATGTAATTTTAAGAAGAAAAATCTTCTTTTATTGATTTGGTTGGTGAGTTGTTGTTGTTAACACAGAATTACACACTTTTGCTAAATTGGTTGGTGAAGTCTTTCGTCCTTCTTGTTTTCTGTGCGTCAGCTTTTAGTACTTGAATATCAAATTTCAGGGTAGACGATTTTATTGTTTGAATTAGCTTCTTATGTATAATGTAGTCCAATTATATTCTAAATTTCCCTGCAGCATAAATTTAAGAAAAGTGGAATGCTTTTTTTAAAACAAATTTTAAAGATGTTTTTAGATCCTTGGTTCTGTTTTCTGTTTATGTTAAAGGCCCTTTGCTTTCATATTTACAAGGAAACACAATACACAACAACTGGGATTCCCACCAATAATTAATGCACCGGCTTTAAGTTTGAATTTGTGAAAATGGTGATGGGCATAAGGAAGGTGGTAATAAAGGAGGAGGTGGTGGTGGTGGAAGAAGATAGGGAGGGGAGGGGTAAAATTGGGTTTGTTAGTGAGGTGGCATGTCACATGACATTTATTTCATTAAAATATTAATGTCATGTAGGATTTGACTCCATCTTAGTCAACTTTAACTGTGGAGGGGTATATTTAAACAAAAAGGATAACGGCAGGAGTATATTTGGACCCAAAGTATAACGAGAAATATTTTTTGCCCTTTTCCGATAGTTAAGGGGTTTATTTGGCCCTTTTCCGTTGTTCTTTTCTCTCCTAGCCTTTATATCTCTTCCAATAGAGAAAGAAAAAAAGTAGACTCTTCCCACATTGTAAAAACAACACGGCATCTAATTTGTGAATTAGTACTATAGTTCCAAGAAATTCAGAGTTCAACTTGGAGCAATTTCTTTGATGGCAAATTTGATGATTCTTCCGTCGCGTTAAAATACACAATTGTTCTTGCCGCTCAATTTATCTTACAGTAAGGACCTTCGACGTGCATCAAATAGGAGATGAGTCAGGAGGGCAGAAAGCTCCATAAGAGTATTGCAAAACGATCACACTGAAAATACCCATACAGAAGATACGTGACACCTATTTACCCAATAGAAAGGGACATCCTCTCTCTAATTTAACAAGTGGATATTTTTGTGGTCATGGCAATTTATAAAGTTAAGGAATTTGAGTTTTCAAATAGAAAGTGCCTTCTTTTTGGAATAAAGGGCATGTAAAAAAAAACAGATTTTAGCTCCAAGTCCTCTGTTGTTTTTCCTCTGTTGTTTTCCAAAAAGAAGACAACAAATGAAAGGCACACATGCTACCTACGCAGATGTAGTTGAGAAGAAGCGAAAAAGGTCAAAAGGACCAACAAATTTCGGACCTTGGCAAATCCATTGATATTAATCTAATCCAATTAGAATGCTTGGTACTTTGTAGTTGTACATAAGCAAAATACTGAAAATCGTATTTACTCTCTATTTCTCTACTGGATAGGCTTCACTACCTGCAGTCTTCGTAATAGAAGAGACATTTAGTGATACGTGCAAGCCAATTCATTCGGGACCCTGCAGCTCCACTCTTTTTTCTATTCAATGATCAGCTTCCTGGCTCTGTATTTTCACATCGAGAATTAAGCGCTTAGAAAAAATCAAGAATGTCCATATAACTCCCGAGAGTGATCAGGTGCCAAAGTGTCTTTACACATACATGTTACTTTTGAAGTATACAGAAGAAATAAAAGTTAATCATTGAGTAAGAGTGACTTGTTCTTCTCCAGCGGCCTCACCAGGACCTCTATGATCAGGTATCCAAAAGGTAAGAACTGATGATGCAGCAACAAACATGACTCTTCTTGGGGCCCATTTCAAGCACGATACCACGCCTATGTGGCTATCCCAGCTACAAACCTATCAAAACAGTCAAATTTTTAGCCCTTGGAAGATAAAGAATACACAAACTGTACAGATGATTAATGGAAAATAAAGAATAATATACATTTGATAAAAGAGTATATGAAAATAAACATGTCATGTGTTACATCGGTCTAGCATAAACAGCGAGTGTAGATAAGGTTTTCCTATGAGTAATAAGGGTGCGCATAAAGACAGGACACTCAAACAGGTGGATCAATGATGTCCAAGTTTTCAGCTGGGAAGACCAAAATAATAGCTGTAACAGGCACAACCGAGAGAGAAACCAAAAGGAGACCTTATTTTGTGTGTTGATGTGCCATGCATGCAAGTTTCCATCGCCTGAACCTTCAACATGAACACAAAGCATCTTAGTTCTAGACTTCTAGTATCAATTATAAGATCATAGAGAAGAATGCCTCAAGTTTGCATTTGGCAGTTAGCACTTCATATTAAGAACAAGATGAAACATAAGAACAAGCTTCGACAGCAGAACAATTCCCATCAAAAGCAGAGGCGCAAACCAAAAAATAGCAAGTGCAGGCAATGCAGATGCATGATCACTAATGCCCAGGATCTTTTTTGATTTTTCCATTAGCGTTAAATACTGATGACAATCAAGTCATTATGCTTATACAAGGCTACTGGTTCACAACTTAAATATAAGAATAATACTGGTCGAGCTTTAAGATTATAGGTATACGCTTTCACTTTCTTACTCTTATCTATTTTTTATTTGAGCAGTAATGATCATTGATCAGCGAAGGTAGAAATTAGTTTAAAAAAAAAAAAAAGGACATGCAAGATCAATATGGTTAACATTTATGTAGTGCATCCAAATGAAAACTATGCACAACTTGCAAGTAACACGAATCAGGTTCACAAGGTCAGCTATGAAAGATTCCAGGAAAAAACGACCAAAAAGGCACAAAGATAGGGAATACATTACTGCTTCGACATTCCTATAGGGCATTAGATTTTTTTAATGTCAGTAATGTCCCCGGACAATTTGCACACACTCCGACTAATTCATCTGGCAGTCTGCTACAGTCCACAAGCATAAATGCCATGTGAACCTACACATCAAGGCTGGAGTAAAGTGGGATCATACTGATCATCGCAGCAAGGTTCGAATGTGGGATATACAATTTGTTAATCTTTACACGTCAACCGCTCTATCATCCCCTTCCAACAAAGTGCATTTAATTCTTACATCACAACAGTTTTTGAAAAGCATAGCAAACTTCTTTTGTGTGCACAAAATCATTCTCGGTAAGTCTTGAAATTATAATTTCAGATACTTATAACACAACACTGACATATTATCTCAATAATGAAAGCCAATATCAAGCAAAATTAATATAACATCGTAAAAATGGCAACTTTCATTCCGAAAACTTTGGAAACCAAGTGGAAACAAAAAGGTTTCGGAAGTTTTAGCTTCTACTACATTCTGGTGTCAAAATCTCAACAATAGGGCTTAATGATTGAACTTGAACATCTATTGCACCATCGTCATCCCACAACTTAATAATCTGTTTTCAGATAAATAAAAGTTTTCCCAGCTGCATTAAGAGGAAAGAACATATAAACAGCTTACTATCTTATCTTATCAAAAATCTTCAAGTAACACAGACAGCCAAATCTCTTTATCAGGTTCACTTTCAAATAAGCATTTCTTTTTTTGAGATCAAGAACTCAGCCTACTCATGTACATTTACTGCATACTATACACTAGCCGCTAAGTCTAATATCTAAGCTCCAACAATAATATAGGAGGATTCTTCTATAGTTAATAATAAGCTCAAAAACTTTAATCTACTACCTGAAACAACATACTGGCCGTCTGGCGTAAATGTTGCCTCCATTGCCGTTGAGGAGGGATCCAGATTAAACCCACACCGCTGCGCCAGTAAAATAATTTAGTCATTTAGTGTTGAATACGCCGTAATAAATAATGAAAAATATGAGGAAAAAAGAAAAGAAACTAGAGCAGAAAGAATGCTGATGGAGAAGTAACCTTCTCTCCTCCATAGGCGTCAAGGACGTAGATGCTATTACTAGTAGTCGATAAAAGCATTGATTTTCCATCATTGCTGAATTTTATGTCACAAACCTCAGCTGTATCTCCACCAACTAGGAAGGTATCAAAGGGTCCCTACATATCACAACACATGACAAAATTCATTATTTGTAATGTAAAAAGGAAGCTGAACTTTAGAGGCACAAACCTTGTCATACGATCTCGAATCAAACAATTTGACGGCACCCCCTTCCATTGCCACTGCAAAGACAAGGCCTTGTTGGTCATAAGCAACTGCAGGCCTACCTCTTAGATGCAACATCCCCTGAAAACTACAAGAGTGAGTGATATCACAAACATGTGTTTCACGAGGTAGAAGTTTGAATAGCTAATACCAACTGCTGGTATTCTTTACACTAAGTTAACACTACAGCACACTGGACCTGAACTAATAATATTTGTGAGAGCTGACAAATGCTAACATATCAGCAGATTAGTATCCAACCTGCTCAAAAGTAAGTGGGACTAAAGGCATAGATTAACTTGCTAGAACATATACATACTACATATCTTCTTTATGTGCTTTTGTATAGCAAGTGAATAGATAGTGTTTCACTTCAGTCATGCATGCACGAGCAAATGGTTGTAATCTGACCACCTTCTATCAATGATCTCAAAACTCTTTCATATTTCTCCTCACATTTAAATGTCGCTCGAATAATTTCCTTCGCCCTATCCATAGCTTCATAAACGTAGCTCACTGGTGGTTTTTGCTCCCGATCCACCAAACCAAACACTTTAATCAAAAGACCACCAACTTTAAGTGCATGAACAACATTATTCCAAAAGGTTAGCATCAGATTTATTTTCCTCACTTCCCTTTGCAAATTTACTATTGTTGCATTAGTAGAAGTGAACATCTTTCTTTCTTTTGCTTTGTAAATCTTTTGCAAGGTTAAGCAAAGCAATTGCATCTTGTCTTGGCAGGTTTACCTGTATTGTCATTTTTCAATAGAAGTGAACATTTTTCACAAGATCTGCAATTGCTTTTTTGACCTTTCAAGGTTTCACAAGCAAAAGAATTTTGACATAATATATAAATAGGCCCTTAAACTTGGCTTCAGCTAGCATGTATGCCCTTCAACTTTGGGTGTGCACAAGTAGGCACCTCAACTTGTATAAAGTTGAACAAGTAAACACAAATGCTGACGTAGCATTGATGTGGCACTGACGTGGCCCTCTAATATTTATGTGCCACGTCAGTGCCATGTCATCATTTGTGTTTACTTGTTCAACTTTATACAAGTTGAGGTGCCTATTTGTGCACACCCAAAGTTGGAGGGCGTCCTTGCCAGCTGAGGCCAAGTTTAAGGGCTTATTTGTGTATTATGCCAAAGAAAAACTTGCGAAAGATGTTCACTTCTACTGAATACAACAAATTTGCAAAGGAAGCTGGGAAAACACGCTGCAAAACCTGTTTCAATGCCAACCTTTTGGAATAGTGCTTTTCACACACTAGGTGGTTCTTTGATTTAGTTGCTTCGTTTGGTGGATAGGGATCAAAAACTACCAATGGGCTACATTTATGAATCTATGGATAGGGCCAAGTAAGCTATTCAAGTGGTATTTAACAACGAGGAGAAATATAGAAGAGTTTTTGAGATCATTGACCAAATACGGTCGGATCAACTTCACGACCTTTGCATATAAGTGGAAACATTTTGTTCCTGTCACT
This sequence comes from Lycium barbarum, assembly GCF_019175385.1. Taxonomy (NCBI): domain Eukaryota; kingdom Viridiplantae; phylum Streptophyta; class Magnoliopsida; order Solanales; family Solanaceae; genus Lycium; species Lycium barbarum. The sequence continues at coordinate 72,155,592 of NC_083347.1, read as the reverse complement.
CTTTTATGATAATTCTGGGTTGGAAGAACAAGGTGGAGAAGTGCGGGAGTGATTCTTTAAAGTCTTGTTAAGTGTTTTTTTTTTTTTTTTTTTGATGAAGTAAGATGTTGTCATTGATATAGGGCAACTGGAAGGTGCCATAATACAGAAGCAAAAGCCAGAGGGCTTTTGAAGCAAAAAACATGTTAGTCTCCATTACATTAAAGCTATACTAGTACCATGGAGCTAACAAAGTCCAAAAAACTGTCAATGCTATTAACAGGAGTAAGAAAATTCCAGCTAAACAAAAAAACTAAGCATTTAGCCTTCAGTGAATGTGTTGGAGTTGATAACCCATCAAAACACCTGCGGTTTCTTTCATTCCACACGACCCAAAAGATGACTGCTGGGATCATTTCCCCGACATTCTTGATGGTTTTGTCAACTCTCCAAAAAATCCAGCTAGTGTAAGCCTCCTTAATGGTCCAAGGAAGGTTCCAAGATAATCCAAAAATTGATAAGAACAAATTCCAGATATCAGAGGTGACAGGGCAGTGAAGAAGTAGGTGATTGACACTTTCTAAGCTTTGGTGGCATAGATAGCATCTGTTAACTAGTGAGATTTTCCTTTTGCAGAGGTTGTCCTGAGTTAAGGCTGCTCCCTTAAGAGCTGTCCAGGTGAAGCAGGAGACTTTGAGTGGCATTTTTGTTCTCCAAACATACTTCCAAGGACAATCCTCAAGCACACCATTATGAGAGCACAAAACATTGTATCCTTCCTTGACTGTGAAATTCTTTTCCTTTGAACTTCCCCATAAGATTCTGTCTGGCTCCTGATCAGTAAAGATGAAAACCTCCAGTGTGGCTAGGAGAGCAATCAAATCATTGATCTCCCAGTCATTTAGGTTCCTTCTTAGTAAGGGCCTCCAAGTGTTGTCCTCTCTATTTTGAGCAATAGAGGAGTCCTTGTCGCTGGCAATAAGGATTATGCTAGGATAAGAGTCCTTCAGTAATTCATTTCCAATCCACCTATCTTTCCAGAATTTCACATTCAAACCATTGCCCACTTTATAAGACATGTTCTGAAAGAGGGCTAGATGGAAGCTGCTGATATGTTTCCAGGGGCCAACCCCATGTGGAAATGTGCTATCCTTAGGACTCCAATGATTCTGAGCTCCATATTTGGCAATAATTATCTTTTTCCAGTAACCTGCTTCCGGTTGACCATACCTCCACAACCATTTCATTAACATTTAAAGTCTTGTTAAGTTGGTCTCTGATATTAGTGAACAAGATGTTACATGACTTATATCGAATGAATTCTCTAAATAGTAAATACAAGCAAGCCAACGGACTTTTTGGAATTCCAATGGCTATTAGACATAGAATGATGAGGTCACCAGGTAATTCCAACGGCTTTTCAATTTAACTTCGAAATTAATTTTTCTTTTTTAAAAAAAATATTTGTTCTATAATTGAATGATGGTTTCAATATGGTTCTTCCACTCCACAGTCCACACTTACAAAAGTTTGTCATCAAGGTTCTAAGCCTAACTTGTAGCTCATCCGTATGCGAGAGGAATTGGAACTTGTTTGAACATGTAAGAATAAAGATTTAGTATATTGCTAAAATATTATCCTATTAGTTACTTACGACAACTTATTTGCAGATTCATACCAAGAAGGGGAATATACTCGACCTAAAGTGTCTCAATGATCTAATGTTCATTAAATACAATAGACAATTGATCCAATTTCTTTGGGCGATCTTGAAGCTAATGAATTGGCCAGTTATTTTATTTATTTATGCAATATTCATTTTGATATACTTTTAAAATTGCACTTCACTTCAATGAAGCATGCGCTTTGCTTTCTGCTTAAAGCCCTAGGACCCTTGTCGCTTTTTTGTGCTTCTCGCTTTGCAAAGTCCATAAGTGGGAACCACAGTTACAACTTACAACTGGCAAGTGCATTCAAAGAGAACAAGTCAACCTTAAAAGATAAATCTCTGTGATTTTCACTTCTATATAAGGCTGCTCTAATTCCCTCAACTTCTCCGAAGCTCGTTTAATTAGTTTCACTTGTTCTTTATTTCGTTTCATTGGATAGGATAAGCATCACTCAGTACATTTGGCGTCACTAAGGAAGAATATTTCATAATGAATATGTGTCGAATAACACCTTTTTTCCTATGTTACTGATCGTGTTATTGGACTAAAATGGAGGGTGGCGTAATAGCTAATGAAGCTGGAATGGACCCGGTACCTGCATAGGCAGAGGTAACACGTACCCAGTGGATTAGTCAACAGCGCCCCCCCCCCCCCCCCCCCCCCCAAAAAAAAAAAAAAAAACAAATATTGAACATCCTCAACATTTTAGAAGCCCGTTAAAGTCAGTAAGACAAGTCTAATATCCTTGATAATTGACGACTAGGTTTATTCCACAAAAGATGTGATACCAACCTGGCAGGCATTTACGCGAAGATCCCATATTCTAACACTATGGTCAAGAGAACCAGACATGAAGCTGTCATTAACTGGAGACATGCACAGTGATACAACCCTGCATCCAAGTCAGATTAACAGATTTGAAGATAATCATTATGTCAAAATCAAGTGCTAGTAGGAAGAGAGACGAAGGGAAAAGAATAATGTCAACTGATGACTGTTACAATACATAAATTGAACCTAAAATGTCACCCACCAAGAGTCTGTTATGTTTGTTTTGTAGGGCATCTTGTCCCCACCCTTGTATTCATTTCTTCTTCTACATTATATCAATCTTTATTTCTATTGGGAGAGAACACGTATAAATCTCCATAAATTATTTTTTTTCAAGCCAAAAGAAATTGTTCGAACAAATGTGTAAAGATAAATCAGTAAATCAAGCATTCTAGGCACGTTTACAACCATTTCAGTTGTTTTTACATAGTAACTATTCATTTAAATCAAATCAGGTAGTCTATTGTCAATCCCCATTTTTCTACAGAAAATGCACATTCTTCAAGGTTAAATACCACGGAAAAAAGCACCAACCTCTCTTTATGTCCCTTAAAGTAACGAAGGCATCGATTATCGTACATGGATAGGTAGCGCAAAGACTCTGGCAGCAGACACAAAGCAACATGTAAAGTATCCTTTCATCTAAGTCAAAATCAAAAGTTGGTCCAAAGAGAATCACCTCCATGCGAATCCAAGTTGTGTATTGAAGAGCAGATAACAGAATGAGGGTGGTGGGTAAAGCATATTCGATCAGCTCCATGCTTCTTATGATATGTAGTCTTCAGCAACCTGAAGGTCAAAGAACTTAAAGGAACTGTGTTTTCTCTTTTTTTTTAAGAAACTGGTAACTTTAAAGGAACTACGTATTCTGGTCAAGTTAAGATAGCTCATAGAGACATTAGTTGCATTACACAAAAGCTAAAACTTGCTCAACAGAATCATATCTTGAATCAGTCTAAGGCCTAAGTTGTATAAAACATTTCAAAATGGAGAAACAAGCACAAGGTAAGTATATGCTCCCCAACCTAATAGTGTTTTTGTCAAATGTGGAACTAGTATGAACACTAGCTTCCATCATTGACAGACTTTCCTATAATGATAGACAATGAAGATAATTTGAAAATGAATCTGAATAAGTAATTTATCAACATTTCTTTGGTACATTTATTTTTATAACTGAGAAATCCCCTAGAACCAATGGCAGAAAGTTTGAAACTCAGTGTATAATGGGTTTGCCCCTCTACCCTTCTCCATTTAAATACGAGGCTTTTGTCCACTGGTAAGGTCGAACCCGTGACACGCGCCTAACTCACACGTTACTTTGCGCTCTTACCACAGGACCCAAGCCTTGGAAGCCATAATCAACAATCAAAATAAATTGGTCGCAGTCAAGAGGACACCAATAGATCGCCCCAGCCAAAATATTTACAGTCGAAACCTTCTAAACATAGCTCACACAATCATGTCAAAGTTGCTTTTCATGCTCAAGAGCCCTATAGACAGGTGTCCGTTAACTTCCCAAATTAGTCTCATATAGGCCTTAACAACCATAGTCAATTCCTTGCACTCTTGTTCTCATATAATGGCCACTTTTGGAAGTGAACTTCTTAGTTTACCGTACAAATCAACCAATGGTGCAGTTCCAAGATGATTGAAACTTTTTCAGCCACTTTTTTGTCTATAAAGCTTAGCTTTCTCTATGGAATGGCTGCTGCAGCATAATGCAGTCTTCCTGTGAACCTGTAACTCTTTTAAATGCTCTTCTACTATAAGCTCTTCACATTTTTAAGCCCACGTAAATCATAAATTACTAAAAGTAGGAAGCCCGTAGTTGAAAGTTGGATTACCATAATACCCTTCAAAAGTTCATCGGCTAAATTACCCTCAATATAAAAGTAAAATTACCCTCATTAAATGATTATTTTGTACTTTCAAATATTTTGCCTATTACTTAATGGGAATATCTTTATACCCTCCAAAAAATAATAATTTATCCAATCAAGCCATTGAATTAATCAAACTTCTCTTGTTTTGGAGAATTCAGGAAGTTATTCCATAATCTGAAGCGATTGCAATATTTGTTGTTTACATTAAATGAAATGCCAAAAAAATGAAACGTATGTCGATTCATTTTATTGTGCCTATCATTATTGTTTAAAGGAGTTATATATCATTAGTTATCTTCCTAAGCTTTTCTATATTTCCACTTCTCCTCTACCATTTTTAACCCTTCATCAATCATGTGAATAGAATTCTTTCTATCTTCCGCAATTTATTTGGATGACTTTCAAGGGAAACTAAACTCAATGAGCTAGAAGCCAATGGAATTGACACAAGCTGGCCAAAATGCAGCCCTGAAAGTTCATGCGAGTTTTTTTGGTAGAGTTCATGTGATTTTTATGCTTGTATGCAAGGATGGATGTGGCTCGCCATCCATCCAGTCAATCACAATTTTAAAACATTCATATTGTCTCTAACATCATATATGACAAATATAGAATTTGCTTCAGGCTATATTTTTGCATGCCTTCCGCTTATACTGATCAGGACTTGGGAGGTGATTTTGTGGATACTTTCATTTACCATTTCGCTAAAATAAATAGCCTCGTGAAATTAAAGAACATTAGAGGATGATGAAATAGTCAAAGTAATAAGATGTATAAATCTAAAATTATTTGTCTAGGAAGTTGGAATAATATCGTATCCTCTTCACTCTTGAAATCTCTCTCATGTGCCTTGGTTAATAAATATTACGCTACTCAATCTCAGCCACTTGACATGTCAGTTTTATTTTGTTAACTCATATATCATATTAGAGCAAACAGGCCGTACAGCCAAAAGAAGTCTCATCTGCATAATTTTTTTTGGAATTGTAGTCCTCAATCCAGGATATACTTCTAAGCATGAATGAAACAGAATTCAATAAAGATACCCAATAGGACTGCCATCTGGTAGTAAAAAAAAAAATGGCATAAAGCCATATGTATGTGGAGTTTTGATGATTGACAAAGCAAAGACTTGGAACAAGAAAACCAGCTTATAAGGCATGTTGAACGCAGATGAAGAAATAATAGTACTGTTCCAAGCAAGAAAACACTGTGAATAAACCAGGTCTAGGTATATGTTAAAATTGAACAAAGCTAGACAATTGGTTGAGATAAAGCAGAGGTTTCAGACAATATAAAAGGTCTGAAAAGGGAAGCAGCACAGGATGGTTAGAACAGGTCCATAGACATGTTCCATTGCAAAGAAGCTACAAGAAAAAAGCATACACATGAACCAGAGTGCAAGTATGTGCGTTAATACAGAAGACAAGTGCAATGAAGCAGATCAGAGAGAGAATGAATGGTCCGTATACATGATCTATCACAGAGACAGATGCAAATGACACAGAGTAGTTCATTGAGAAATAGAACAAGCATGATTACATGTTCCATCAGAGCCAGTGGAGGAATGAAGTCAGGTCATCAGGTGCAGCGGATGAATGACCTAGACTCGAGGAGATCATGAGAAGAGCAGATGAAGGTGACTCACACTCAGAAGACAATGTTGAGAAGAAAGAAATTGTTCAAGCAAGGAGAGTTGCAGACAAAGAGAAACAGATGAATCAGGTCTGCAAACATGTTCAATGCAGAGCAAGAACACATCAGAGTCAAAGAGTGATCAGTGGTAGTATTGATGAAGGGAGTTGACAGGTCTGACAACATGTTCCAGCCAATATCTCAGAAACAGTTCAAAGGCAGATGCAGAATGAAAGAGATTGGTGGAACAGGTATATGAATATGTTCCAGCTCATACAGATGCAGATATCAGAGATGGATGAACCAGGTTGATGAAACAGGTTCGTGAACATGTTCCAAACAAATCCTACAGCAACAAGGATTTGTAGAAGAATTATGGTAAAGACTTGGCGGTCAAGTATGAAAGATTCTTTGCCATATTTGTCGAGATTAGTAAGCCTTCTACAAGGAAAAGAAGCCGACTCAACAAGGCAAGAATCCAAGTACAACACAAAACCCTATTGCGTGTTATGGTCCAACAAGGAGAAGGTTTTGTCACCGACCTGCGGAGCTACAATTGTTAGAAATACCCAGGTCTTACCAAGAAGAAGTTTACTTACGCACCCACAAAGAGAGAATTTAGAATACTAAGCTATCAGAAGACATATCAAGAATATTCAAAAATCCAGGATTGCATCCCTAGTGCAAGAAAAAGGATTGAAGGAATAATGTTCTCCGGTTCATAAGTCTAGATATCTTGTATTAGGTTGTGGTTATCGAGTTGTATCTTTATCAGCTTATTAAGAAGCATAAAAGTAGAGACAAACCATTGTAACTTCAAGTAGGAGTTTACTACTTGAAGATAGCTTGCTAGTCAGAGTTTGGGTAGCAAGGCTGAGGTTAGGAATTAGGTTGCAGAGTTTGTAACGTAACTCGCAGTTGTAGTGGAGTTTGGGGCAAATCCTGTAGGTCGTGGTTTTATCGCCCTTGTGAGTTGGGTGGGTTCCACGTAAAAATACTGTGTCCTTTATCTTCTTGTTTGCTTTTATTCCGCAAAAACGTTTGTAGAACAGGTTAGGTAACATGTTCTGTCCATAGGCGAGAAGTAAGTATACTTAGGGCAGACACCTAGATCATGCAAATCTAACACAGGATTTCCTAATGTAACATCTATACTGATTTTTTTTTATTTTGTAGTAACATCTTATACTGATTGAAGGATTGTTGAGGTTCAGAATACATGTAGCTTTTTCATAATACATGATCACAGAGAAAACGACAACTATATGAACTACAAACTCTTAGTGCTAGATGATCACATAATCCGTGCATATACCCTTTATATATTGCAAAAACTCATTACTACAACAACAACAACATACCCAATGCAAAAGTTCACAAACTTCAAAAAAATTAATTCAAAACTGCACAAAATCAACTAATTTAGTACTCACTCCGTTCCAATTTATGTGACATAGTTTGAATCGGCACAGAGTTTAGTAATGAAAGACTTTTGAAACTTGTGGTCTAAAACATGTCATAGCATATGTGTGGCTATAAAACTGTTGAAACTTGTGGCCTTGCCATAATATTTGCGTGGTTATAAAAGCTTCTCAGGGTAAAATGGGAAGTATAAAGTTAATTTTTTCCAAATTTAGAAGTGTGTCATTCTAATTTTAACGGACTAAAACCGAAAGTGTGTCGCATATGCTGGATCGGAGGTAGTAGTACTAACACATGGAAGTCATTTCAGAATTTGCAAGCTGGAAGAATATGATGTTGACAGCACCTGATAAGGCGACAAAATGGGTAATGCTCTGATGGAGATTCATCGAGTCTTTAAATAAAGGAGACAGAGACAACAATGCCCTGGTTATGCTCTGAACAATAACATATTCAAGCATTCTTGCTATGTTTTTTTCCTATTCTAGTCCTGTTCTGCAAAACCAATTTCAATCTCAGATGAGACTAAAAATATCATATATATGAATGATGCATAATGTTTAATATACTAATTTGGCATGGATGATGACCTGACACAATACTGTAACTGGATGATACAAAGGAAAATTACAGGAAGACCTTTTCTTGCAAGCTTGTTTCAAGGACTTACTTTCCATTGGCAATGTCAAAAAGTCGAATTGAGTCATCCTCACTTGTGGTTATGAGCAAATCTTCTTTCCGATGAAAATCAAGTGAGTTTATCTGTCCACCCTAAAAGAAAGAGATATGCCCGGGTAAAGGCAAGGTCGCCATAGATCCAAAGCTAAAATTAATAGATTGAAACAGCAATTTATATATCATATAGATCATTTAGTCATTACAGATTCGATTTTAAGCACCTCCTTAAAAAGTACTACATTATCTATAAGAACGTCTCACGCAATGCAGAATTTCTAGTAAAGCTACAAGATAGTGTAATGGTCAGAAAAAGAAAAGATCGTGAAAGATTAAAACTGTGAAGTCGCATAAAAGAGCATGAACGTGTAGGGTGAGCTCAAAAGTATGGATCTGTCCCTTGGTTTGCTTACAATTAGTCATCATTAACCTCCTCTATCCACATCAGGATAAAGGGTTTCTTTGATCGCATATTGAAAATAGAAAGCATCATTGAATTCCATCTTCAACTAGTTATTTTGCATTTAAACTGCAGCTTAAAAAACGCATCCAGGGGAGAGTAGACACAGGACCAAGGTAACCAATTTCCCATGCTCTCATCTTTGCTTTTGCTGTTAGCCTTAATGCATCTTTATTCCTCTTTCTTCAATCCTTTCTAGTATGTCATTTTTCAGAGTCCATGAAAACGCTAGAACTACTTTAACCATCAGGCCCATTGACACGATGGAAGCCAGGAAGGTAAATGTTACATAGTAGCAAAAGCAGTAGAATATGCTGTTAGATTCTCAGTGAAATAGGTTATTTCAAAGTCAACACGAGGGTGTACATCATTGTAAATAGATATATTTATTATCATAAAAGGTATTAAATTTTCTGCAAACGAGAAAATGCCTAAATAGCTAAATGGCACATTGATATTGCTCTTAGGACATACTTAAATCTTTAAGAAGTCAGCGTTATAGGATATGATTTTTTAACAAGCACTCATCGCACGCCACTTGATCGACCATATACCGAAAACAGTGCCCTGATCCTGATCTATCTATCATCTCAAACTCGAAGTCTATAGCGTAAAGATGTTGCTTCAATAAAAATCAGTTTTGATAGCCCCACAATAGGATCGCCTTGTAGTTCCAGCCATTGGAGTAACAACAGGTTGGATCTCCCAGGTACAACACTTGGCATGAACGCACCTGCTGCAGCCCTGGTGGCCAGCTTGCCTGGTAGATGAGTTAAGGTGCGAACAGCATAACCCAGACACCATGATATCTTCTTTTTTTTTTTTTTTTGATAACCGTGGTGTTCGAGCCAGCTTGCGCACACCTCGACTAATTTATCGGGATACCTATCACCTCCCACAAGCAACAGGTTTCGAGTAACTCTATTCACCAAGGCTAGGACAGATAGGAATAAATCACCTAGTGTTTTTTGTCTCTGCTGGAATTTGAACCTGAGACCTAATGGTTTTCAATCCACTTCATTGACCACTAGGCCACACACTCTTGGGTGCAACCCAGACACCACAGATGCCACACCAAAAACTAATGATAATAATAATCCAATCTTTGATATTCGATATTTATATTCTATATTTGCCAGTGAATGTGCTAATAGCTCTTTCCTAAACTAGCCCTTGTACTTCTGCTTAACAATGTTCCATTACTATTAGGTAAAAAAGATTGAATATCCTTTCCCCAAAATCGAGTAAGATCATGTAGAGAAGTGTGTTAAAAATTCACATGTATCAGGTCTTTGATAAGCAGGCCATTGTTTATAATGGCATGCTTGTCAACCCTCTTATTTATATAGTTCCCGTTGATAGTTTTCTCTTTTCCGGAATTTATTCCGCAAAACTGCTTGGACATAGAATTGTTACAATTTTCCGGAATTCAATTGAAGTTGAATTTCAGAATTTGAAAAACTCCAAAAAGCTGCTTTGACAATTTTATTCCAAATCGCTCACAAAAATTCAAAAAACAACTCCAATTTGTATTCATGTCCAAACACAACTCCAGCTTCCAGATACCATTTTCAACTTGAAAGCAAATACTCTCTCTATCTCAATTTATATGACATAGTTGGGATTTCAAGAGTCAAACTTCTTTATTTGGACTGTGAATTTGGACATACAATCTTCAAATGTTTTAGAAAATAATTTACATATTTGGAAAGTATATAAAAAGTATTATAAATCACAATAATTAATAATTTAATATATTTAAAGGGCATACAAATTAATCACGGTCAAAGATTTTCTAATTTGACTCTCGAAAAACAAAAAGTGTCGTACAAATTTGGACAGAAGGGGTACTGCTTTTTGTTCAAATTTAACAATTTTCAGTCCACAACACTCACAACAATTCAAAAAAAAAATACTCCAATTTATATTCATGTCCAAACACAACTCCAATTTCCAAATACAATTTTCAACTTAAAAACAAATACTCCCTCCATCCCAATTAATGTGACACTCATACCAATTTAATCCATCCCAAAAAAATGACACATTTCTATACTTTGTAACAATTCAACTTTAAATTTCTCTTTTTACCCTTAATGAGATAATTTCTAGTAACCCAAATTTCTATGATTTCTTTCTAACACAAGTTTCAATAGTCTTCTATTATTTCTTTTAACTCCGTACCCAGTCAAACACTTCCACAATAATTGGGACAAAGAAAGTACTACTATGTATACATGTGTATATATATATACACACACACAAATCTGTATGTATATATAGAGGAGAAACTCACAAAATCAGAGAAGACGGCTCCTACAGTCATGCTACTAACAATGTCATCAGTGATCTCTGACAGTGACGTCATCTTTCTTGTACAAAGAAACTTCAATCAGAATTTAACGCCTTTTTATGCTTATAGGGTTTTTATAAGCAAAAATAAAAAAAAAAACCTTGATATGGGAGGGAGAGGTCAACTCTAGTCATCGACTGTTTGACCACTTTTAAAGAGGAGATTTTGTGTATGTATCTTACTAGACGGCCCATGCCTATGCTGCGCACGACCAACACTTTAGATTATAATATATATATATATATATATATATATATATAATTGTGTTTGGATAGTGATTATATATATATACATATATGTATTATGTTCAAAACACGATTAATATAACATTGTAATTTGTGCTCCGTATTCAAAACTTTATAATATTAGTATTTGCTACGAATACAAAATCGGTAAAAATTTATTAATATTTTTAAAAGAGAAAACTTGTTTTAAAGTAAACTATTTTCCTCTCTTTGAGATAAAATAATAGCAATATTTAAGCATCAGTTGATACTTTCAATTTTAATTCGATTAATTTAAAGGTGTAAAATACTTATTATTTTTTATTAAATTTTGATTTGGATAATTCTAATTCAAATTATTAAATTAATTTTACATGTTTAAAACGAAACAAAGTAGAAATTGATTTTCTATTTAAACGAACAAATAATATTTTTTAATTTTTGGTAAATATTCTGGCTCATTTTACTTGTCATGTTGTCTTTTGCATGGTTTTTTAAGAAAATGTCGATTAGAATTATAATTTGACTAATTTACTTTATTCATTATTTGATCTCCATTTGATATATATTTTTTTTTTACGATATTAATCTCTTTTCACATTTATTAGAGTAAGAATAAAAATGAAAAAGTAATTAAATTCTATCTTATTTTAAAATATAAATATTTTAAGTATATTTATTTTAGTAAACATAACAAATAAATGACATGGCGGAATAGCAAATACAACAGTTCAATATCTAGATTAGATCTCAGGCTAATATAAAAAAAATTGTATGGTTTGGCTACTTAACCTTTTGAAGAAAAGCAATAATATAGGGTCCATATTTTTTGTTGTACAATAATTTCATTTGCTCCCACTAATGGATTGATACGCATGTGGCAATGAATCCATCATTATTGACTTAATGAGATACTTTGGAAATTACATGAATATTATTTAATTTTTTAATATGGGGTGCACTTTTTTTTTTTGGACATTATTAGTTTGCACTATTTTTATGCATACATATATATATATATATATATATATATATATATATACATTATATTCAAAACACGATTAATATAACATTATAGTTTGTGCTCCGTGTCTAAAACTTTATTATATTAGTGTTTGCAACGAATACAAAGTCTGCACTTTTTTTTTTGACATTGTTTTTTTTTTAATATGGGGTTCACTTTTTTTTTATATTGCTTGATTTTGTTAATATGGGGTCCACTTTTTTTTCTGTGAGTTTGGAGATGGTAGATTCCACTTTTTATTTTTTATTTTTTATTTTTTATATTGATTGGTGTTGTTTAGTATGGGGCTCACCTTTTTTTTTTAATGGACGGACGACGATAACTAGCACTTGTGGTCCCTCAATGATTCACAAATTTTAATTGTTAGTCCTTATAATAACTGACTAAGTAGGCGTTTGGACATGCGATTTCATCTCATGTGATGAAATCAGCGTTTGGACATGCGATTTCATCTCATGACATGAAATCCCAAATCATCCAAAAAGGCATGATTTGGAATTTGAAATCATGATTTCAAACAATATAAATGTAAAATTTGACCCATACGTTTATATTTTGTAAAAGAAAGCCCCATAAGTTGGTAGATATATTTACCGATCATGTTTACCAACCGGGAAATGCATGCTCGACGTGAAGAGATTGGTCATACCATGTGGGAGGATTATATTAAGGAGTAGTTACATTACTATTCATATTAAATTTCCCTTTTTATTGAACTAAAGTTTGATCAATTGATGTTGTATTTTTTAGAAAGACCTTCTAGTATCGTATTAATTTTATTATGAATCATGATTTACTCATTTGGTAAGATTATATAAGAATTGAGAAAATTTTGATTCACAACTTGTGGGGTTTTTATGTTTATACAAAAAATTGCAATTTGAGAAATCCAAATTGCATGTCCAAACATGATTTCATCTCATGTCCAAACGACTCCTAAGTATATTTGATCTTTAATTATTGAAGTTGCACTTTTAATCCCTTTGCATAACTGACTAAGTATATTTCATCTTTAATTATTGAAGTTGCACTTTTAATTCCTTTGCTTGTATTCATTTACAAATTCACCATGGTTGTCATGATTTCTGTCACGACCCAAATTTATTAGCCGTGAAGGTACCTATTCTCATCCGATAGGAGAACCAACAATAATTGATTTAATCAATTCATTATGTTAATTAAGCGGAAAGTAAGTGATAACGCAATAATATCTAAAATCAAGACTTTTATTAACAAACAAAGTGCAGAAATAACAAAATACCATTCAAGACTGGTGTCATATGTACAAGACCTACTAAGAGTAATAATACAAGTCTAAAATGACCAATACATATTCTGGAAAAACATAAAGAAAGACAGAAACACATAAAAGGCAAAGAGAGAGAGGACGACATTGCAGCTTAGCCAGGCAACTTATCCGAATCTCCGGAAATCAAAGCCTCGGACTTAGACAGCTCCACGGAATTCATTCGTGCTCGGAACTGAATCTGCATCACAAAGAGTGCAGCAAGTATAATATGAGTACATAAAGTAGATGTACTCAGTAAATCTTATATACCGACAACGATGAAGTAGTGACAAAGTTATTATGGAAAAGTTCAAATATAATATATTTTCTACTTGAAAGGACAAAGAACACACATTCTACTATTTTGGTATAGTTACTGTTCCTTTTTTCAAATTTGACCTGCTTTGTTATTGCTTTATTCTGAGTCAAGAATCTATCGGAAACAGTCTCTCTACCTCCCAAGGTAGGGGTAAGATCTTCGTACACTCTACCCTCCCCATACCCCACTTATGGAATTACATTGGGTATGTTGTTGTTTGTCGTTGAATGTTTTTAGGCAAATATCACAACAAGCTAAAACAAAAAAACTCAATAACTAAGAGAAAAAAAGTATTTTATCCCTACAATTTTTTTGAGAAATGAAGTAACTCTAAGGACCGTTTGGTTGGCTGATATGAGTGATTAATCCTTGTAAATAATTCAATATTTTTTTATATGTTGTTTGACCGGCTGGTAGAAGAAATTAATCATTGTAGAAACTTCATCATTATTTTATGCATTGTTTGGTTTTTATTTTGATTTTCTCCTGAAATAATACACGTAAGTTATCGTTTGTATTATTTTATCTGACACCCTTTTAATTTATTTTTTTTTTTGCTATTTCGAAGAAATGTCACCTTTCAATTGTGTAGCTTATGATGAGAAACAAATAAATCAAAGAGTACAGGAGTATAAGACAATACACTTCACTACATTTCAAGATACATTTTGGGAAGGAGGGCTATGTTTTCCACTTTCTAGTATTTTAAGTTTTTGCTCTTATGAAATAAAAGATAAGAAGCAATAACACAAGAGAATTGATAAAAATACATAGAGCAACAACAACAACAACAACAACCCAGTGAAATCCCACATCGTGGGGTCTGGGGAGGGTAGAATGTACGCAGACCTTACTCCTACCAAGGTAGATAAAAATACATAGAGCAAAATAAAGAAAATGTTTTTATTTCATCAAGTGCGTCATATCACTTTTCATGCCGCTATTTATAGTATTACATAGGAGGTTACAAAAAGATAGTCTTAAATATGGCACTAACCATTGAAATTATGGAGGAGATTATGAAGGTGGTCTTAAACATGAAATTAACCATTGAGATCAGGGAGGAGATTATGGAGATGTGAAAGCTATGAACATTTATTATTATATTAAGGTTACAAGACTCCCCCTTGGATGCCCATTAATCAATAATGTGTCTCATTAAAAATCTTATTAGAAAAAACATTTTTGTGGGAAGAAAATTCTAGTGAAAGAAAGAGAGTACACACAATATCTTGTGACACACACTGATAGTTGCCTCATTAAAAAAAAAAAATCAATGGGATACAACATTGGTTAATGAAAAAAGAATGTAGCGTGTACTTTACTACCCATGATGAAAACATCACTGGATATCTTAGGGACGACGCATTTCAGTTTTGTACATCATCTGTTCAAATGTGAGGTTGGCAATGTCTTAGTGAATAAATCTGACAAATTGTCAGTTTAACGAATTTGTTGAACATCTATTTCATCATTCCTTTACAGATCATGCGTGGAAAAGAATTTTGATGAAATTTATTTTGTTATGTCTCCTTTAATGTCGTTGAGCCATGCACGCGAGATTATCTTCATACAATGTTGTTCAGATCTTTTTAAAGAAAACACACACACACACACATACATACACACATCCAGGAGCGAATTTGTGTACAAAATTTGGAGCACATGAACACATGATCTCTCCGTAAGACTAGATTTTTTATTTATATATTTTTTAAAATTGGTATAATATTAACTACTGAAACCTATGTTGCTTGGACTCTTCACTTTCGGTGCCGCACCTGTGTCGACACGACATGGGTGTGAGTGTAGGTGTGGGTATGGGTGTGGGATCCGTACCCAATCTGGTCAAACAAGTTTGGATACTTTGACCAAAATCAAGGAAGAAATTCTGACAAATTCAATGATTTATGTATCAGAACAAAAGCTATGGTGAAATTGAAGAAAATGGAATAACGTGTCTATAGATATTTATATGTCACTACTTTTCCTTTTATATCTTTCCGAGATTATCCTCTTGATCAATATTTTCTCCTTAAGTTCTCCACATAATATCTCATAATTTAGGTGTTATAACTCTATTTTTAGAATTTTGAATTTTTATTTGCCGAATCCCGCACCCGTACCCACGAATCTTAAAATTTAGATCATGACGAATCCGACCCCTAGATTCGTACCCGTATCCGACACCCGCACCCGAGTCCGAGCAACATAGACTGAAACCCATGCTACTACGAGATTAAATGGTGCACTTGGTTAAAGGTTGAGTTATTTACCTAGAGGCAGGGGCGGAGCTAGCCCTTCGGGCGTGGGTTCGGCCGAACCCAGTAGCTTTAGTCCGAACCATATATTTTGTATTAAACTCTTTGTCAAATATGTACAAATTATTAATTTAGAACCTAGTAACTTCAAATAATTAGAACCTCGAACCCACAAGCTTCAAATTCTGGCTCCGCCTCTGCCTAGAGGACTGGGGATCAATTCCCACGTATATCTTTTCCATTTTTTTTTTTCATTCGTGCATCCAGATTCTAAAAATCCTGGATTCACCTCTGCACACGTCTCCTAAATGTGTTGAGCCAGTGATCACAACCAAACACATTATCGATTGACTTCACAGATGGTTACTATTTCAATATGATTTGAAGTAGCTGCTATAGTTTGTTTTGTTGCACATCATGATACAATTGTACCTTCACATATAGAAAATAATGACAAACGGAATATAAAAAAATTAGAAAAACTTTTCTTTCCTCCGCACCAAACAAATGCTAACACTCTGTTTGGATGGTTGTTACCCATGGTTTCTATCTATTAATAATGAATACAATGTTTGGATAGATTGTATTGTTTGTAGTGATTTAATAACATTTTTATTATTTGCCTTGACTATATGGGTACTGTATAATAACATGTAATTTTACTAAAATACCCTTAACCTTAATTACAAACTCTCTCTGTGTGTGTGTATGTGTGTGGGTGGGGATGGTCATTGGGTTGAGTGGGTGGCTGTGGGGTGGGTTGGTTGTGGGTGTGCTGGAGGGGGGTGGGTGGTTGTGGGGTGGGTTAGTTTTGGGTGTGCTGGAGGGGGGTGGGTGGTTGTGGATGTGGGGGTGGTGGGGTGGGTTCGGGTGTGATGTAGATGGGTGGGTGGTAGGGTGGTTTGGGCGTGATGTAGGTGCGTGGGTGGGGGTACAATGGGTAAATGAAATACGTAACCATGCAAAAATCATCGAATCCATGGTTAGAAAAAATGGGTTTCTTCATGGTTATATAACCGTGGTATTACAACGGGTTTACAACAATGCACAACATAATTTTAAGAACAATGGAAACAAATATAATTCCATAAAAAACAATACAATAATGAACCACGGGAAAAAACCATCCAAACAGTGGGTAAATGTTTTGCACTTTGTAGGTACTACAAACATGTTTTTTTTTTTTAATAAGTAAAGTCTTTTATTAATCTGGTACCAAGCTGGTCCAGATTTATCCAAACAGTGGATAGATCTTTGATGCATTTCTTCTAGACTCCAGGAATCTGCACCATCTTTCCTTCAAAGCATGCCCTATTTCTTACCAACCAAACAACGCTCAATACACATATGGGAATTGTCCTCCACACTTGTTCACAAATAACAATTATGAATGACTCATCGTATTAGTAGTTATCCAAGGCTTGTGTACTATTCTTGATAGAAAATACGAGTCTACCCACATCCTATCTTCTCACGAGGATCAACTGTCTCATGCTCCTTTCTTTATAGTTCTAACTAAAGGAGGGTGATTTTAGTATTAAGAGAGCAGCATATAATATACTATAAAAAGAAAAACACAATCACACCACATGACTGACCTAGGACTTCTAAAAGCAATCAAAGGTGTTAATAAAAAAGTGACAACAGATATTTCCCTCAACCAATATCGGCCACTTAACACCTCCTCCACCTCGGCACACGAGCAAGACAACATAACTTGCAGACCCAACAATGAGGAAACCAAGAATGAGATGGGTCTAGCTCTGCTACCATGTTTAAAATATGTACCCTGGGCTACTCAATCACAAAAGCTAGCCCCATATGATAAAGACTACCGCGACCATATAGAGAGACAACACTTTGTATATGCTTGAACAGTCTTCAACTTGAGTCAAACTACTGTTGCAATGGGAATATATGAGCCGAGAAAAATAACTCTAGAATCAAGATACAAGTAAAAATATCATATTAGAGCAAACAGGCCGTACAACCAAAAGAAGTCTCATCTGCATAATTTTGTTTGGAATTGTAGTCCTCAATCCAGGATATACTTCTAAGCATGAATGAAACAGAATTCAATAAAGATACCCAATAGGACTGCCATCTGGTAGTAAAAAAAAAATGGCATAAAGCCATATGTATGTGGAGTTTTGATGATTGACAAAGCAAAGACTTGGAACAAGAAAACCAGCTTATAAGGCATGTTGAACGCAGATGAAGAAATAATAGTACTGTTCCAAGCAAGAAAACACTGTGAATAAACCAGGTCTAGGTATATGTTAAAATTGAACAAAGCTAGACAATTGGTTGAGATAAAGCAGAGGTTTCAGACAATATAAAAGGTCTGAAAAGGGAAGCAGCACAGGATGGTTAGAACAGGTCCATAGACATGTTCCATTGCAAAGAAGCTACAAAAAAAAAGCATACACATGAACCAGAGTGCAAGTATGTGCGTTAATACAGAAGACAAGTGCAATGAAGCAGATCAGAGAGAGAATGAATGGTCCGTATACATGATCTATCACAGAGACAGATGCAAATGACACAGAGTAGTTCATTGAGAAATAGAACAAGCATGATTACATGTTCTATCAGAGCCAGTGGAGGAATGAAGTCAGGTCATCAGGTGCAGCGGATGAATGACCTAGACTCGAGGAGATCATGAGAAGAGCAGATGAAGGTGACTCACACTCAGAAGACAATGTTGAGAAGAAAGAAATTGTTCAAGCAAGGAGAGTTGCAGACAAAGAGAAACAGATGAATCAGGTCTGCAAACATGTTCAATGCAGAGCAAGAACACATCAGAGTCAAAGAGTGATCAGTGGTAGTATTGATGAAGGGAGTTGACAGGTCTGACAACATGTTCCAGCCAATATCTCAGAAACAGTTCAAAGGCAGATGCAGAATGAAAGAGATTGGTGGAACAGGTATATGAATATGTTCCAGCTCATACAGATGCAGATATCAGAGATGGATGAACCAGGTTGATGAAACAGGTTCGTGAACATGTTCCAAACAAATCCTGCAGCAACAAGGATTTGTAGAAGAATTATGGTAAAGACTTGGCGGTCAAGTATGAAAGATTCTTTGCCATATTTGTCGACATTAGTAAGCCTTCTACAAGGAAAAGAAGCCGACTCAACAAGGCAAGAATCCAAGTACAACACAAAACCCTATTGCGTGTTATGGTCCAACAAGGAGAAGGTTTTGTCACCGACCTGCGGAGCTACAATTGTTAGAAATACCCAGGTCTTACCAAGAAGAAGTTTACTTACGCACCCACAAAGAGAGAATTTAGAATACTAAGCTATCAGAAGACATATCAAGAATATTCAAGAATCCAGGATTGCATCCCTAGTGCAAGAAAAAGGATTGAAGGAATAATGTTCTCCGGTTCATAAGTCTAGATATCTTGTATTAGGTTGTGGTTATCGAGTTGTATCTTTATCAGCTTATTAAGAAGCATAAAAGTAGAGACAAACCATTGTAACTTCAAGTAGGAGTTTACTACTTGAAGATAGCTTGCTAGTCAGAGTTTGGGTAGCAAGGCTGAGGTTAGGAATTAGGTTGCAGAGTTTGTAACGTAACTCACAGTTGTAGTGGAGTTTGGGACAAATCCTTTAGGTCGTGAATGTTTTTAGGCAAATATCACGACTAAAATAAAAAAACTCAATAACTAAGAGACATAAAGTATTTTATCCCTACCATTTTTTTTAGAAATGAAGTAACTCTAAGGACCGTTTGGTTGGCTGATATGAGTGATTAATCCTTGTAAATAATTTAATATTGTTTAATATGTTGTTTGACTGGCTGGTAGAAGAAATTAATCATTATAGAAACTTCATCATTATTTTATGCATTGTTTGGTTTTTATTTTGATTTTCTCCTAAAATAATACACGTAAGTTATCGTATGTATTATTTTATGTAGGATATAATGTAGAATAAGAATACATGTATTAGTAATACATGAATCAAACCAACTACAATGACTAAAACAACCTCGTGTTCTTCATAACTAGTTTCTTTAATAAAACAAATAATTTACATTGCAATCTGTACATTACTAATCCCTGCATTACAATTCATACACGGTTAATTCCCGCATTATACAATCAATATATAACTTGTATTTGAAGAAAATGATCCCTAAGGGTGCGTTTGGTACGATAAAAAATATTTTCCTTGCAAAGTAAGTAATTTTCTTATTTATTACTCCCTCCGTTTTCAATTTATATGACACCCTTTTAATTTTTTTTTTTTGCTATTTCAAAGAAATGTCACCTTTCATTTGTGTAGCTTATGATGAGAAACAAATAAATCAAAGAGTACAGGAGTATGAGACAATACACTTAACTACATTTCAAGATACATCTTGGGAAAGGAGGGCTATGTTTTCCACTTTCTAGTATTTCAAGTTTTTTCTCTTATGAAATAAAAGATAAGAAGCAATAACACGAGAATTGATAAGAATACATAGAGCAAACTAAAGAAAATGTTTTTATTTCATCAAGTGCGTCATATCACTTTTCATGCCGCTATTTATAGTATTACATAGAAGGTTACAAAAAGATAGTCTTAAATATGACACTGACCATTGAAATTATGGAGGAGCTTATGAAGGTGGTCTTAAACATGAAATTAACCATTGAGATCAGGGAGGAGATTATGGAGATGTGAAAGTTATGAACATTTATTATTATATCGGAAAAGGCTCAAATATGCCATCGAACTATCGGTGATGGCTCATTTATGTCACTCGTCAATAGTTTGGCTCATTTATTTCATCGAACTATCAGGAATGACTCATCCATGCCATTTTTCAATAAAGTCAGTTTTACAATACCAGATATGACGCTTGATCACCAATTAGAGATTCTCGTCGTTCAAGTAAACCAGCACAAATTAAATCCTAAATTAAACTAAAACCCGACCCACAAATATATGTTGGTTTAATTAAACGACATGGATCTCTAATTGGAGGCAAAGTGTCATATATGATATTGTAAAACCTGCGTTAATGAAAAATGACATGGATGAGCCATTTCTGATAGTTCGATGGCATAAATGAGCCAAACTATTGACGAATGATATAAATGGGCCATTGTCAATAGTTCGATGGCATATTTGAGCCTTTTCTGTTATTATATTAAGGTTACAAGACTCCCCCTTGGATACCCATTAATCAATAATGTGTCTCGTTAAAAATCTTATTAGAAAAAACATTTTTGTGGGAAGAAAATTCTAGTGAAAGAAAAAGAGTACACACACTATCTTGTGACACACACTGATAGTTGCCTCATTAAAAAAAAAATCAATGGGATACAACATTGGTTGCTGAAAAAAGAATGTAGCATGTACTTTACTACCAATGATGAAAAACATCACTTGATATCTTAGGGACGACGCATTTCAGTTTTGTACATCAACTGTTTAAATGTTGAGGTTGGCAATGTCTTAGTGAATAAATCTGACAAATTGTCAGTTTAACGAATTTGTTGAACATCTATTTCATCATTCTTTTACAGATCATGCGTGGAAAAGAATTTTGATGAAATTTATTTTGTTATGTCTCCTTTAATGTCGTTGAGCCATGCACGCGGGATTATCTTCATACAATGTTGTTCGAATCTTTTTAAAGAAAACACACACGCACACACATATACATACACACATCCAGGAGCGAATTTGTGTACAAAATTTAGGGCACATGAACCCATGGTCTTTCCGTAATACTATATTTTTTATTTATATAATTTTTAAAATTGGTATAATATTAACTACTGAAACCTATGTTGCTCGAACTCTTCACTTACGGTGTGAATGTGGGATCCCTACCCAATCTGGTCAAACAATTTTGGATACTTTGACCAAAATCAAGGGAGAAATTCTGACAAATTCAACGATTTATGTATCAGAACAAAAGTTATGGTGAAATTGAAAAAAATGGAATAACATGTTTATAGATATTTATATGTCACTACTTTTCCTTTTATCTCCTTCCGAGATTCTCCTTTTGATCAATATTTTCTCCTCAAGTTCTTCAAATAATATCTCATAATTTAGGTTTTATAACTCTATTTTTAGAATTTTGAATATTTATTTGCCGAATTCCCGCACCCGTACCCACGAATCTTAAAATTTAGATCATGACGAATCCGACCCCTGGATCGGTACCCATATCCGACACCCGCACCCGAGTCCGAGCAACATAGACTGAAACCCATGCTACTGCGAGATTAAACAGTGCACTTGGTTGAAGGTTGAGTTATTTACCTAGAGGACTAGGAATCAATTCCCACGTACATCTTTTCCTTTTTTTTTTTTTTCCAGTCGCGCACCTAGATTCTAGAAATCCTGGATTCACCTCTGCACACGTCTCCAAAATGTGTTGAGCCAGTGATCACAACCAAACACATTATCTGACTTCATGGATGGTTACTATTTCAGTATGATTTGAAGTAGCTGCTATAGTTTGTTTTGTACATCATGATACAATTGTAACTTCACATTTAGAAAATATTGACAAACGAAATATAAAAAAATTCGAAAAATTTCTCTTTCCTCCGCACCAAACAAACGCTAACACTCTGTTTGGATGGTTGTTACCCATGGTTTCTATCTATTAATGAATACAATGTTTGGATAGATTGTATTGTTTGTATTTAATAACATTTTTATTGTTTGCCTTGACTGTATGGGTACCGTATAATCATATGTAATTTTACTATATATATATATATATATATATATATATATAGGAAGTAGGCGGTGGGTGGGTGGCAGTGGGGTGGGTTGGTTTTGGGTGTGCTGGAGGGGGGTGGGTGGTTGTGGATGTGGGGGTGGTGAGGGTGCGTGGGTGGTGGGGTGGGTTCGGGTGTGATGTGGGTGGGTGGGTGGTGGCGTGGGTGGGTGGGAGTATAATGGGTAAATGAAATACGTAACCACGCAAAAACCACCGAATCCGTGGTTAGAAAAATGGGTTTCTTCATGGTTATATAACCACGGTATTACAACGGGTTTACAACACTGCACAACATAATTTTAAGAATAATGGAAACAAATATGATTCGATAAAAAACAATACAATAATGAACTACGGGAAAAAACCATCCAAACAGTGGGTAAATGTTTTGCACTTTGTATGTACTACAAACATGTTTTTTTTTTGTAATAAGTAAAGTCTTTTATTAATCTGGTACCAAGCTGGTACATATGTAAACTACAGAGCAGAACTACATGACTAACATCAGCCACACTACATATTACCCCCTAAGAAATATAGAAAATCCAAATAATGATCCATCCTATCTAGAGTACTATTAGAACACCAAAAGGATAGATTTTTGATGCATTTGTTCTTGACTCTAGGAATCTGCACCATTTTCCTTCAAAGCATGCCTTATTTCTTTCCAACCAAACAACCCTCAATACACATATGGGAATTGTCCTCCACACTTGTTCACAAATAACAATTATGAATGACTCATCATATTAGTAGTTATCCAAGGCCTATGTACTATTCTTGGTAGAAAATACGAGTCTAACCACATCCTATCTTCTCACGAGGATCAACTGTCTCATGCTCCTTTCTTTATAGTTCTAACTAAAGGAGGGTGATTTTAGTATTAAGAGAGCAGCATATAATATACTATAAAAAGAAAAACACAATCACACCACATGACTGACCTAGGACTTCTAAAAGCAATCAAAGGTGTTAATAAAAAAGTGACAACAGATATTTCCCTCAACCAATATCGGCCACTTAACACACAATGAGGAAACCAAGAATGAGATGGGTCCAGCTCTGCTACCACGTTTAAAAAATGTACCCTGGGCTACTCAATCACAAAAGCTAGCCCCGTATGGTAAAGACTACCGCGACCATATAGAGAGACAACACTTTGTATATGCTTGAACAGTGTTCAACTTAAGTCAAGCTACTGTTGCAATGAGAATATATGAGCCGAGAAAAATAACTCTAGAATCAAGATACAAGTAAAAATATCATATTAGAGCAAACAGGCCGTACAGCCAAAACAAGTCTCATCTGCATAATTTTTTTGGAATTGTAGTCCTCAATCCAGGATATACTTCTAAGCATGAATGAAACAGAATTCAATAAAGATACCCAATAGGACTGCCATCTGGTAGTTTTTTTTTTTTAAAAAAAAAATCCTCTTTACATTTAATGAGATAAAGCAAAATTGAAACTAGAATGTTTAAATTGCTAATACTCCTGAAATTACATAGAAGTGAATCAAAATTTTACCTCACTGTACAACTCTGACAATTGGGCCACCATCATGGATCACCTTCAGCTACCTGTTTCTCAACGGAAATAGAGACTGAACCGGAGTTGACAACTTCATTCACTGTCGTGCTCTCTATATAACCTTTTTCAGGCTCATCAATCCCTGCAGCATTTCCTTCCTGTGAACCAGTCAAAGGATCTGTTTGGCTGGGTAGAATATTAGCATCTGAAGGCTGCTTCTCGGATTCTATATCACATTTTTCAGGTTCATCAATCCCTGCAGCATTTTCTTCCTGCGAGTCTTTTGGGTTGGTTTGCACACTAGCATCTGAAGGCTGCTTCAAAGCAGGATCAGCATCTTTTTTGACACCAATATCCTTGGTAGAATTACTAGACTGCAACCACATAAACTGCAAAGCTTGGCCTTGCCAGATTTTGCCATTCAAGAATGCCCTTTCAGCAGATCGGCGCGTTGGAAAACATATACTAGCAGATATGTTTAACGTCTCCGAGCCACTATTACCATCTTGAGGCTCCAAATCTTCCAGCTCAACAGATGAAAGGTCACCAAAAGTGGAGAAATGTTCCTTCAAGGCGGCAACCTAGAAAATGAAACCCATTTATAATTAATCACACAAAGCTAAGAACAACATGGAAAAAGAATCTACAAATCAACCTGGACTGTTGTAACTAACCAAGGGAGATATAACACTAACAGAAAGTACTACAGAGCGTTTTCAGTTCCTTTCTCACATATTCAGAAGAATTATGGGGTACCTAAATTGGGCAGAAGCAACTTTGCAGAAAACAAGGATTTGCAAATATGAGAACAGACAAAACACACAGCTCATACCTTGGCCATGGGAAATATCAGTGCATTGTATAAGAAAATAAATGAATAATTTTCGAAGTGCAGAAAACATCTTTCAAAAACCCATCCTAGTGAGAAGGAGAAGATGGTAACAACACAGACATGGCTCTAACACAATAACAGCTCTGCCTTGGAAGAACATATAAGGCACAAATCCGAAGCAGCATAAGCAAATAGTACTAGAGTATATTCACATTATTATTTGCAAATACTGACAAATTTCAACTCTCTGAGAAAGGACTGGAAGAGATTACATTTGCCAGACCACTTGGCATAGGTGGAAGGACTTTGAAGGCGGTGGGGCGATTGTCTAGTTTGTATCTATTGAAAACAAAAGGTGCACCATGCGGTGCCAGTGGACGAATTGACTGCCTCAAGCATGAAGGTTCTTGTATAGCTACAGCAGAACATGGTATAGAACAAGAGCGCTCTGCATTCTCTGCTGATCTGCTACAATCGGAGACTGCTTCAACTGGTGTTGAGGATACATCATTAAGTTCCATGGAGCTTGACCTCTCTTTTGCAGAATTTGATACTGTTTCTCCTTCCTTCTGTTTCTCCAGATCCTGGTCTGAGACTGCTTCAGCTTTCACGCCTACAGCCTACACAAATGTAACCATACAACAACGGAAGAGAGGGTCCCATCATTAGTTTATATTAAACTCAATGAGATTATATTTTATATATACGGGGAGGAAAAACAAAGAAAAAACTGCAATAAACATTTTCACATAACTAAATAATTCTGAAGACAAATTAATGGTTATAGTCACACCTTGATGTAAGTTGTGGAGAAAAAAGAGTAAGAACTTTTACAGTTAGCATGCAGTTATATCATCATACGTGGGAGGGGGAAAAAAAAAGAAATATCAGATATCAACTTAAAGAACACTTTCTTTGGACAGTATTTAAAAAAGGAACAGGAAATTACTTGCTTCTCAAGTTTATTCAACTGACGTCGGAACTCATTGCGCTTCTGATCAAGCAGCTCCTGCTTCTTGCGCAATTCTTCCTTCAACAGTTCTAAACTCTCCACCTTTTTTTGCACAGCTGGCGGAGCTTTGGGACCATTATGAGCCACAGGCTTAGGTAGACCAGAAATAGGTAATGGAGCAGCAGGACCATGTTCAGCAGCTTTTGGGGCTGAGAACTGGACAATGTCTTTTCCTTTATAAGGAACAGATAGGTGGGGCGGAACCAAACTGGATTTCACTCCACGAGGAGTTAAAGGTAAATTACTACCACCATTTACTCCATCATCCATAATGTTATCCCTGTTTGCCCAAAAAAGCTTTATAAATCGGTTCCCCATCACAGCATCAGGTGCCTTTAAAGCAGCCTCAGCTTCTTCTCTCTTAGAAAATTGAACAAAAGCCCGATCACCACTCAGTGGGATCTGGATGTCAATGACCTCCCCAAATGTTTTAAAATGTGAAAGAAGAGCATCTGGTTTGTTGTCTTTCTGTGGAATGCCTCTCACAAACACCGTGCGAAGTGCCTTTTGAGGAGGTTTTCTCGTATTATGTGCAGAACTACTTTGGGGCCTGGAAGATAAGTCCTTCATTTGTGGGTCAATAGTATCTTCATTTGTTAGCTTCTCTGGACGGGATATGACCTGACTGCTGCCGAATAATTCCAGATCTTTCCCCGTTTCATCACAACTTGAAGCATTTCCTGTACAAGCAGTTCTCTCTTTCACATTCAACTTATTTTTAGAGCTTCGGATTCTTCCCCACACACTCTGAGATCCTGAAGCTGCCTTAGCACCTCTAAGTGGATGCTCAATATCAAAGGCATCACACTGCCCAACTTGATCATGATCGGAGGAGTCTGGAACTGACAAAGGGCCAGTATCATCAATGTTAGATGGATTTAAATCCTGGAGTGCTGCTGAAGTTTCAGGACGATCATTTGACCACAAAGGCTGATCAGGATCATAGAAATCAGCTCCCCCAGCCATAGGACCATCAACAAAAGCATCAGTCAAGCCCAATGCGTCATCAATCACTGGAAGTTTGCTACTTTTATTATTTAAAACTTTGCCACTAGCCAATGAGCCAGAAGGGCCTATCACAGGCAAAGAACCTTGTCCAGTAGCTGGTCCAAGCATGTGCGCATTAGGAAGTGACACGGGAAGATTAAACTGAGAAAGGCTCTGCAATTTGGAAAACAATTAAAATCAAAGCGCCCTGGTTAAAAAATTAGCGACGTACAAGAATACAGTGCTGACAGTACATGAATTGGGATTTCTTTGCCAAAATAATTGATAGGTTACTTTCTTACACAAAACACAAAGCATTTTCTAAAGAAGAATGACAAACAAGGGAATCCTGACTCGACTTACAAAACCTTAAATTAAAAGAGATGAAAATCAAATGGCCGAACACAGTCAATCAGCATCCCCATGAAGACCAGAGATAAAAACACCCTGAACATAATTGACAGAAACCATTCCCCCACAGAAAACGATAATGTAAGATACACTAATAACTATTGTCAGCTGAAAGTCCACACACCTGAACATCTTCAACTACAATACGATTTACTCCATGCTCCATCGGGCACATATCTCCTCTTAGGCAAAATCCACGCTCCTCAAAGTCTCTACATCTCTGCCTTGGAATACCCATATTCACGGTAGGATTCAAGGATGGCCTGAGTGTTCCCTGGAAACCAACGGAATGAAGTGTATCAAGACCGCCAATAGATATTCCTGGAACCATTCCAAATGCACTCCAAGATGAACTCTGTGCATTAGCAACAGTTTGCACCCCTCTTCCAGTAAAGAGACCAGGAGTAACAGGGCCCTGTGGAAACAGCTGAGATGCAATATCTACCGAGCTGAATCTGGGATCACGTGGGCCCCAAGGACTAAGTTCTCTTCCTCGACCCCTACTATTACTAGCATCACCGGGCAGTGATTGATTCAGCCTCATTCTTTGGTATGAATCCAAAGGGGCTTTAGAAAATGAGCCCATTCCTCGTCTTCTTGGGAACTTGGTTTCACTGAACTGAGAGTCCCCTTCCCCATAAGGATGTCCATTTTCAAAAGGCCTGTTTCGTTTCCTGAATGGTCTGTTGAAAACTGGTTCAACAGCCTCTGTCTCTTCAGATTGAGAATGCAATTCTCTCCTACGATGCTTATGATTGCGATCATCATCATCCTCTTCACTTATTTCTTTCTCTTCAGGATCATTGTTGTAATCAGAAGGTGAAAAGGCTCGCTTTGTAGATGAAACTTTAAGCTCCATGAATCAACACTGAACCTTGTTTATGACCACGATTAGTATGCCCCAGATAAATAAGTAATCAAATTAAATAGCCCCCATCAGTAAAAGTGACCAGTGCCTGAAAGGTGGAGAAAAGAATAGGTAAGACAAGCAAAATTTTGTTAAAGTCGTCAACGTTTTCTCACATGTAGAACAGAGCAAAAAAGCTTTTTTTTGGAGGAATTATAATAGACCACAAAATTAGACATAGGTTAAAAGAAACAGCACTTTCACAATAAAAATACAGTTGATTTGTGCATGCATCAACCCAAGCAGACAATTTCATGACCAAGCAAAGAAATTTCCAGCACTATGAACTCAACAACAACAACAACAACAACAACAACAACAACATTCCCAGTGAAATCCCACAATGTGGGGTCTGGGGAGGGTAAAGTGTACGCAGACCTTATGAACTATGAACTCATTGGCTTTATAAGATTGAGCTTTTATAAGGCTCTGTCATCGATATAACCAGTAACATGGCACCCATGATGGTGTAGCCGTGTAGGGTTTCAAAAAACTATCAGACGTCACAGATACTACGAAAAAGTAGACCTCGCAAGTTGGAACTAACGCACAAATAAAATACTCTTGTTCTTTTTTCTGTTTAGTGGGTTTGTGGGGG
Organism: Lycium barbarum; assembly: GCF_019175385.1. NCBI lineage: Eukaryota > Viridiplantae > Streptophyta > Magnoliopsida > Solanales > Solanaceae > Lycium > Lycium barbarum. The sequence goes on along the minus strand of NC_083347.1, from coordinate 72,126,544 downwards.
GATACCAAGATGGACATGAACCTTTTTCACTTTTTTCTTTTTGATAGCCCTGGTGTCTGGGCCAGCTCTCACGCACCTCGACTAATTCCACGGAATACCTGCCACCTCCCACAAGTAACAGCTAACTCTATCCACCAAAGCAAGGACAGATGGGAAGAAATCACCCAGTGTTTTTGTCTCTGCTAGGATTTGAACTTGAGACCTCAAGGTTCCCAACCCACTTCATTGACCATTAGGCCACACCCTTGGGTGCTTTTTCACTTTTCTTTCACCAAGAGGAAAGAAAGATATTTGATTTCACTCATTAACTACCACCAGAATGTCAAATGTATTGATATATCATTCACGAGGTGCTGTCCAATAATCACTTTAACCATAGCCAAATCATGCTCATAGTAGCACGTGAAAAGAAAATAGAAACAAACACAACTATTGGGATTTATTTAGAACAAGTTGATGATGACAATAAGTGAGTAGTAAACGGCACTCGGCATTCGTCATACGTACTGATTGAATGCTAACCAGGCATTGGTTGAATGTCCAATTCATTGAAAGGAAAAGGGTAGGACAAGGCAAAGATGAAACTTGCTAATAAATAACAAATACTAATGGAATACCAGAAGAAAGTAAGAAACTGAGAGGCCGCCAATTTCTAATAATAGATACAACAGAATATTAATAGATAATACTTTTCCTAGGGCAAGGATTTGTGCTTCAATGGGTTTAAAACAAGACAGTTACACAAATCCCCCCAAGGAGCATACACACCAGGACCTCATATTTAAATGAATCCTAGCAAAATCTATTGGATCAATATGGTTTCAGTACAACCTATGTACTGTTTTGCTCAAATGATATAGAATACAGTTACCAGTTCAAAAAAATAAAAAAAATTATTGGTCCTCAACGCTCAACTAAACCAAAAAAGCACCTCAACAGCGTGGCATAGTTCTATCTTTGTTTCATCCCATAAAAAGTTAATATTGTCTAGCTTCTTCTTCACACTCACAGGCATCCGAGACAAAGATAAGGAAGGTGGGAAGAGAGTCAAGAACATTGTTGATGAGAATCACTCTTCCCCCAAGGATAGATACTGCCTTTTCCATGAAGCTAGTCTCTTTTTGCACCTCTCAATTTTTTTGCACCTGTTTTGATTTGTATCCCGCTCCTAAAGGTATACCCAGGTAATATGTATCTTGATTTTACCAAATGTTGGGCTCTTATGTTATGTTGTCCACACTCCAAATGTAAGGGCCTGGCATGTGGAAGGGTGTTAGAATCCGACGTTGGTTGTGGAATGAATTATTGTCTCCTTATATGGTTTTGGACAACCCTCATTTCATGAGCTAACTATAGTTAGGCCCAAAACTCATTTTCCTAACAATTCACTATAAGAACTTAGAACTAATCTACACGAAAAAGAAATTTAAAACCCTAATAGTAACTTCAACCATTCATCTTGATTTCTCTCATGCTCACACATAACAATTAAGAACAAATATTTATTTAAAAAAAAAAAGCAGCACCTTGAGTCATAAATGAAGCTTCAGCATGCTAGAACAGCACATGACCCATCATACTCTAAAAATCCGCAAGATACTGCACAGGGATACTATGTTCACGAAAAACCTTCCTTTTCCAAAATATAAGTTTGATTTTCACTTTTTTAGTTCTTCACTTAGGAGAATGTATCAGTAAGTGATTTTTTTTGTTCCTCCTGGCTCCCTTAAAATTAAATCACCAGTGGGAAAGAAATAAGAGGCCAGAATGCTTCAATACAAACATCAAAAATGGCATCAGTGGGTTCTTTTACTGTGAAACATGGAGATATGAAAAGATACAGCCGCTCTCCTCCACAATAATGTGTCTCCACCATTTGACAAAAATAAAGCTCTGAATTAGGTGAAATAGCTTATAGCAGTGAATAGTTTAAGAGCTGCACTGGAAACCTACATAAGCCAATGTTAACTATTTTTGATGTTACCATTTTCAAAAAAAGAAATATGCTAACCATTTTTGACAAATCCTGCAGTAAATACAGGCATAATACCGCCATTATAACATAGGCATCGCAATAACCATTTAGAGCCCATAATTAAGCATTGCCAGGTAGCCCCTAAGGTTTTTGTCTAATGGCAGGAGCACAACACGTGATAAAAGCGGGTTACATGTCGTGGGTAATGTTTTTGTCGAATGGCAGGAGCACAACACGTGATGCGCGGGTTACATGTCGCGGGTTCAAACCTTACCGCAGACAAAGAGTTGGTATTTAAGTGCAAAAAGGAAAAACGCAAATAAGCAACAAGGAACATGGGGCTTAAAGAAAAAAGTGAGAAGTGAAGCGCACGCTGCTTTGAAGTGAAGCGGACAATTTATGTGAAATTTTAAAAAATCAAATGTCTATATATTTAGTAAATAAAAATTAAATTGCAATTAATATAACTAATCTCAGCATTAAATATGCTAGGTCCACATTAATACAACTCAAAATTGAAATTTAAGGAGACAGTTGATTCTCGCTGGCATCACTTCATGCATCATCGTTTGAAGCGAATACTTTTCAAAAGTGCATGGCTTCACCCATGAAGCAATCATCCCTTGCTTTGCATCGCTTCATCACTATAGTGATGAAGTGATAACTTATAGTAACAGTGTATATAAATTTGAAGCATTTCACTTCAGGGTTATCGTCAATTGGGGATGATGGGCCCAATTCTATTGGAAAGTGGCAAGACATAGTCTAATCAGAGCTAGCAAACAAGAGGTAAAGAAAGGGTCAACAGTTAGATTTGAACCTATAGTCAATCCTCTGTTGACTCGTGGCAATGATGTCTCCAATCAATGGTAATATTAATAAATCAAATCACACGGAGCTGGAAAGGACTTCGGTAATCATAATAAGGTCTCACCTTCATCCAAGAAAATGAACACCGAAGCTTAAACAGAAGTTCGTAAAGGACAGCAACAGTCTCTCTTTTTTCCCTTTTAAATATAAGAAGGACAGAAATAGTCTAAACTTGCTAATGTTTCACTACCTTAGGACCTTTTTTTTCCTTATAAAGGAAATGATCTAAGATAGTGAAACTGAAAGAACAAGAAAACTAGACGAATCTTTTTTTTGTTTTTTTCTCTTTGTGGAAAATCAATTCATTTTCTAATCTCCAAATATTGGACATATAGGATTCATATATCCAACATTAACTAATTGGGGTCGAAACGTAGTTGTCTGAACGTCCATCAGAGCGATAAGTTACGGGATCATTTTTTTAATCTAGTACTAAAGTCGCTCAAACTAAAAAACAAGGGGAAGTACCATTGTACTGAAACACATTGTTTTTGTTCATTTGCCTAATATGGTAATCGACCTTTAGTGTCAATTGTGGCATTTCTGGATGGATTTGTATGTCATGCCTTAATAGGTTACTACTGTTATGCTGCTATCGGAAGCAAATTATTTACTTGCCTAAGTTGTTTGGACGTTTCGATAGTACAGAAAGGGTACCAATTTCTAAATGTTTCTTTCTCTTTCCGGGTAATCAATTCTTTCTAATCTCCAAATATTGGACATGTAGGATTCATATATCCAACATTAACTAATTGGGGCCAAAACGTATTTGTCTGAATGAGTTCAAGTAATCCTATCTATCGGAACGATAAGTTACTGTATGATTTTTCAAAACTAGTACTCCCTCTGTTTTAATTTGTTTGTCTTACTTTCCTTTTTAGTCTGTTTCAAAAAGAGAACCTCTTTCCTTTTTTGGCAACTCTTTAATTTCAACTTTCCATACGGTATGTTTAAGACCACAAGATTAAAGATCATTCTGGTACATTCTACATATCTTTAGTTAACAACCACAAGATTCAAAAGTCCTCTTTACTTTCTTAAACTTCGTGCCAAGTCAAAACCAGACAAACAAATTGAAACGGAGGGAGTATCCAAAATTAATTAATTGGGGTCAAGACGTAGTTGTGTGAGTGAGTTCAAGTAATCCTATCAGAGCGATTGGATCATTTTCTAAATCTAATACTAAAGTCACTCAAACTAAAAACAAGGGAAGTAAATACCGTTGTACTACCTCAGTCAATTATGAGCCAAAATCCCTCAGTTACCCCGAAAAGGGAGATATGATCGGTACCCTTTTTGTACTATCGAAACGTCCAAACAACTTAGGCAATTAAATAATTTGCTGCCAATAGCAGCATAACAGTAGGAACCTATACAGACCACCAAGCCAGATTTAAGATATGACATACAAATCCATCTAGAACTACCCACCGTTGACAATAAAGATCAATTACCATATTAGGCATTGTTGTCAAAGGTGCACTTACGCCCTGAAGCGAGGCTCAAAACATGTAGGGCGCTTCGCCTCGCTTAATGGGAGCTTCAGTGTTGTCATCAAGGATCTAAGACATACTTTTCCTTGCCAATGAGCATTTCTTGAAGAGGCGACACTAAACAATTAATATTTCACTTTATTGTTATTTTTTTTTCCAATCTTTTCCATATATTTGTTATTCATGCTTATAATTATTAGACTTGGAGGGGCTAGCACCCTTTCCACGTATCGTCAGTAGTATTATTTAGTAATCGCGTAGTTATCTATTCTTCGATGTGTATCACTATCCATTGCGCATTTGTTTTATATCTTGCTATTTTGCTGTCATATTTTTTGTGTCTGCGTGGAATTCTTTTTCATTTATTTTCCTTTCCTTTCTTTTCTTTCCTTTTGTAAACAGTCTCTCTGCGCCACAAAGGTAGGGGTAAGGTCTGCATACATCCCACTCTCCCCATACCCCACTTGTGGGATTACACTGGATATGTTGTTGTTGTTGGACTAAACATATACATTTGTATTTTTTCTCCATTTCGGGTTTTTTCATTAAAGCCCATGCTGTATTAGCTCTTTTTGCTTAAAGACGCAACAAACCTTAGCGCTTTTTTGCTCTTGTCGCTTTTGATAAGACTGATATTAGGCAAACGAACAAAAATAATGTAATTTTTTTAATCCCTCAATTGATATCGTACTTAAAAAGAGCTCTACAACCACTTCCCCATTAGCCATAAGTATCAAACGATAAAATGAATAATAATCCAATAAATACAAAAATCAATTACCAACCGACTTTAATAGTTTCAATGCAGAACCCTAACTGAATCGAACCAATACAATCAACAACTTCACAATAAATTACTTACCAATAATTTTAAAAAAGAAAAAATTGGTTCCAAAATATACTCTGAAAAAAAGGTAGAAGAAGCGAACCTGAAAACGAATTGGATTGTTAGGGTTTGGATTCAATGTAGTCAATTCGTAAAATATATCGATTATATCGGCGAAAATTGGCCGGACCGTAAGAATAAAAGACGTCTTTGTCTATTTCTATTTTGTTGCTTTCTTATTATTTTTGGAAGAGAGAGAGAGGGTTTTACAGTCCCATGCTTTCGTACCTCGACTTTTCTTCCAATTTAGATCCTCGTTATTGCAAAGTTTGTTTGCCAAATAAATTTACATGATTGTTAGTACATGTTATTTTATAGTAATAAAATATTTTTCAATTCTTTCTTTTTACAGCTTGTTTGGGTGGTAGTTACCTATTGTATTTGTTAGTTTACGTATGATGTTTGTTTTAATTAAATTTTATTATACTGTTAAATACATAAAGTGAAAAGTCTTCGGTCGATTTGATGAGATCGCCTCATTATCTTATTTTTTCTTCCCGTTTTGTATTTTATCTAATAATCTCATTTTATTCTTTACCTATTTTTTTATAACAGCTCTACCCTATACTCTACTTTACTTGTAGGTTCATTCTTCAAATTGTTGATATGAGACATTATGTAAGGAACGATATAATCTATCTAAATGTTGTATTTATCAAAACAATGCAGTTCAATACAACACAATATAATATAATATGAAACAACCATCCAAATGAAGTGTTAGAGATAATGGTCAATAACACACGTGAAGTATCACTTTTTTGCGAGTTTTCCTACCTGAACTATCAAGTGTTTGTGTTTCCTACTTAAATTATCACCAACTATTTATCAAAATACATATCGACTAATATTTGATAGTGCATCGTGTACACTTTTTTTTTTTTTGTTTAAAAATGGCACGCTGATAGCTAAAGGTATTAATGGGAAAATTAAAAAAGAGGAGATATTGGATGTAAAATCAACACAAGTATTTTAGCGTGGAAAGCTCCATCTCAAGAGAAGAAAAACCACGACCTACCTCATGTAGAAATTTTCCCAAACTTCACTAAACACAAGCAACTTGTTTCAGGTTACAATGCCTTGTAAACCCAAGGAACTATTTCAAAAAATCCCTTCCCAACTCTTTTTTCGCTCAACAATTCCAAACAGTTAACTCTCTCTTCACACACTTCAATGACTCTACCCAGTCAAAAAAGTCCCTTATAAATCGATACACATCTATTATGCAATTCTAGGAATGGAAATAAGTGGAATTGACCACCACTATGAACCTAACTATTACGACTCAGAACTGAATGGTATATCTTGATAGGAACAAAATCTTTGTTGCTACTCTAGTAGGCTCTCTCGAGACTCTAATGTTGACTCTGCTCTCACTCTAGAGGTCTCTCTCTTTGGATGTGTTTAAGCTACAAAGCTTCTTGACGTGTTGTTTATATAAGGGTGATTGACTCTTTTTCTTGATCGAATCCATTCAAGTCTTGGTTTCATAATGCGTTCGAAAACTAATCCTTATTTGACATAGATTTCCTTCTTTCCTTATTTGCGTGTACGACTTCCCTTCTGATACTCTAATGCTAGTTCCATGTGTTCGACTTATAGTAATATTTTCATACCTTGAAATTGAACATTTCCTCGAATAGGAATGAGTTGATAATTTCAATTCTCCCAGTTGGCCTGAAACAACTTTCCTTCGGCAATCTCAAGACTTCTTTCTAAGGACCAATTCCTTTGAACAATTCCTCTCTTGTTGAGACTGCTTCACTAGCTCCTTTGGAGATCTTTCTGGATTTCTGGTTCTTTAATGTCATTCTTTAGTGATAAGCGTAAGGACCAAATTCACTCAGTCTTCTTTTCAACAAGTTTTCTTTTCTTGTGTCCTCTCCAGTGCCTTCTAAATAGGACTGAGTTCTTATATACATAAGAACAGTTCCTTTACAATGCATTCTAAGTGGCACTTGATATTTTTGCAATGCAAATTTTCTTCCACCCCCCACCCCTCCCCCGGTCTCTTATTCAATATTTCTAAGTAGGATTGAGTTCTTTTATAAGTAAAAATCAATTCTTTTATAGTGCGGCCTATCTTTACAACTGGATGTACATGTGCTCTAAATAGAAATCAGGCTCCTTAAGTAAGAAACTGTTTCTTTCCAATGTTCCTAGCTTTTGCATATGAAGACTTTGTCTGTCTGCTTTTTAAGGGACCAATTCCTTTATCTTGTTAGCTTATCATGTTTCATTTAAGAGTTGGTATATGAACTGCTATCTTTATTTTCCCCCTTTTTCTCATTACAAAAAAGCACACGTCTTTTTTGCCACGCGGTTTAATACAGATGCAACAGAGAAATCATTAAAATCAGAGCAGATAACAACAAAAGAATTTCTTTAATGCATTAGTAGAGTCATGAAAATTCTGTCAAAACATATAATTGCATTAGTCTGCCAATTATAACCACATATATAGGAATAATACTATTAAAGGAAATTGTTTTAATAGTGGAGAATTACATGACTCTGGCGGAACTAAGAAAACACTAAATCTATGAGCTTGATTCTTTGCTAGTGGAGGATTGAAGGCAAGTCAGGAACTTTTCTCAATTGAATTCATGTGTGCTGTCATAAGCTCAGCTGCTAAGTTTGTAATCTCAGCTCTCTTCATTCTCGACTTCTGCCTTTCTTTCTTCTGTGAGTTCTCCCGGTAAGTTTGTGACTTCACTTCTATCTTGAGTCTTTTTAACTGTTTTAGGACTAGTCCTTCACTGGAGGAACAAGTTTCTTCTATCCCTCGGAAGACGCTATCTGATAGTTGAGAGTTACTCTCAATTTTAACCTTTTTCCCCTATCATCAAATAGTTGAGGGCTATTTTCAGTTTCAACTTTTTTCCCCCAAGAACCATCATCTTTTTCCACCTTCCCCCCCAAGAACCACCATTTTTTTTCTTCCAAATTTTCCCTTTCATCATCACTTACTTTTATAGTGTTTGGCTCATTATATACCTCATTCTTTGTTATTCCCCTTTTGTTTTTATCAAAAGCACCATCAAGTGCAACAAGAAAGTTTCTCTTGGTTATTTTGGATACAAAAGATGCACATTAATTTTTTCTTACTATTTGCTTTGCCCTGGTGGAAAATTCCTTCCTGCTGCTGCTCTATTCATTTTCTATGAGAGTGAGCTCTCTTTTAGATAGAACTTCCTCAATCATGGTCCATCCCTTGGTCCTTTTAAGGAATTCCTTCACAACTCTCATTGTCTGGATGATTTCAATTTCTTTTTCCAAAGTATGCTCTTCTTTAGAGCTTTTAGAGAAATCTCCCTCATTCTCATCCATTTTTTTAAATCCAATATGCCACCAGACATATTTCTTAGTGATTACTTTATAAATATAAATCAATTGGTCTTTACATCATGGAAATAATTAGAATTAGACTAAATAATAAAAGTCAATATCAAACTAGTTCTAGCTATCATTCTACTTTGCCACTTGAGCTAAAAATTGTAAAATCTTATCTAAGAGTGACATCTAATGTTTCATTCTCCTTTTTGTTGTTCCTCTGCCTTTTTGTATAATTGAAGATCAGTAGTAGCATCATCAACATCTTGAAATCTTTTCTTTTACGTCTCAATTGCATGTCCAATGATGTGTTTGGTTTTAATCCTCAATGTTGGACAAGCGGATTTGTCCAAGTTCAGTAGTCTTATCCCTTGTGTTGGTAGCTCCATGAAAGAGTTGAAGACATGCTTTCCAGCACTGTCCAAAGCATGGTTGCGAAAAAATCTTCTAAATCATTTCTTTCTCTGTAAGTATGTGCCAAGGTAATTTGATAGTGTTGCCTTAGTACCCAGATGTTCTCAACTATGATCCTGATATGCCATGCTATTTCTTAGCTGCCTTCAATGATGTTTTTTATAACCATGGAATCTATGTCAATTTTAACTTGACTCAAATTCATAGTAATACTTACTCAACCATGGAATCTATGTCAATTTTAACTTGACTCAAATTCATAGTAATACAACAAGTAAGTGCTTCTCTAATGGCAACAACTTCAGCTTTAATGTTTATGGTCTCTTGTATCTCCCCCCCCCCCCCCCCCCCCCTTGAGCAAATATAAGGTTCCTCTATGATTCTTAAACAATAACCATATAAGCTCCTCCCTAAATTACCTCTACTAGCCCCATCTGGATTACACTTGATGATTCTAGTTTCTAGTGGTTTCTGGACAATCTTCTTGTAGTACAACTTTGGTTCGTAATTGTCCATGAACTTCACTGAACTTGGCCAGTTGGCAGGCAACTGTTTCATTGTTGGATATCTAGCTATTGCCAGTTGCGAGATCCTGAGGTTATCTGGTACACTAACATGTTGTAGCTCATTTTTCCTTCATGCCTAATAGTGTTTCTCCTCTTCCATAGCTCCCATAGGATAATAACAAGAACTGCACTCAGGATTGGCTTTATCTTAGGAATTGGAGAAGCCTTCTACCAAGTGATTATTACTTGAGACACTGTGAGTCCTCCCATATTTATACCTGCAAAACTAGCAAACATTCTCCATAGCTTATAGGCTGTTGGAGAGTTTAGAAAATTATGTTCCACGATCTTCTACTTAGAATCTTAGCCAATACAAGCATTTAGATGCTATATTGACTCTCATTCCTTTAGCACACATCTGTGGGAATTATAAACTTCCATCTGCTCTGTAGCATAAAAAGCCATTTTGAAAGGTTATTTCTTTATCCATATGTTATTGGAGATGCTCTCCTTTTCCTCCATATGTCTGATATAATCCCATGCAGTCTTAACTGTGAATTTCCCACTCTTATCCAGCATCCGCTAGGCTTTGTCCAGTGTATTTGGTTGTGAAGTGAAAAGGATAATGCATTGTATATGTTGTACAATATCTTCTGAAATACACAATCTAAGTCAATCAAGTTCCATCCATCACTGTCGGCAAATTCTTTTAATTCTATCTCATCCTCTTGTATGTTTTCAGATATCTAGTGATATAAAGGACCCAGTGAAGTCCAATTGTCAAGCAAGAAACTTGAATCTCCCTCTTTAATTTACCACTATGTTTGATGTTCCACTAATTCCCTAACTGTTGGGGAACTGAGAGTTGACGAGCACTTGTACGGGTACCGGTGTACCTGCATGGGTAATCAAAACATGAAATAAATAAATAAAGTGACGGAGATTATGTGTTTAGCCTTCGGGCCATGAAGATGGTGGGTAAATCCATTAGGTTGGTATGATTGCTGCTTATTTGGGCTATGATGGCCACATTAGATTGGATATATGTGATTATTGATTTGATTTGGATTTATCACTCCACATCTCGTCTAAACTATGAAAAGGACATATATACTTGATATTGACTAATATTGTGCATTTGAATGGTGTACGCATATCCCTTCATACTTTCAAGATATTAATGGCATTTGACTGATGAAAGACAAGATAGGAGCCTGGGAGGCCAGATATTGGATATGGTATTTGGACGGAGTGACGATGATGATTTAGCCAAATGGCTGAGACCCGATGTGATCTGGGAGATCTGGTTGTCACGACCTATTTTGCCTAAGTCGTGCGGGCACTTACCTTCTCACCTCGGTAAGCGAACCCTCAACCCAACACATGAATAAATACACAAAGAATGAAATTAAGCAACGGAATAGAATAAATACGTAAGTCTCATGATACATACATACTTATATATATATGTAGTAGAATAGTGCGGAATGACGATAAACACCCCTAGGGTCTAGTCTGAATAACACAAGAGCATCTAAAGGGAAATAATACAATCTGGAATACTAATACATAAAGTGTCTATGTCTTTGAATAGAATAGGACATAAAGATAGAAAGTCTTCAAGGCAGCGGACGTCCATGCTCACCCTGGAAACTCAAGAGAAAGTTAAAACGACGATCAGCCACGCGTCACGGAAGTGGATCCGACCTGATACTCTGCATTCATAAAAGAATGCAGCAAGTGCATGTCATTAAAAACAGTAGTACTGGTAGGCATCATCGACCGACTAAGCATAGCTAACACTATTCAGATAATAAAGCAGATAAGCAAATAAACCAACAAGTATAAGACAATACAATCAATTCTAAATATTCGTCATCACCTACGTAAAGCATCTAATCCCAAATGTGCCAAATCTGATATATATGTCCAGTCTAATCCAGCATCACCACACAACACGAAACATCTCAATCAAGTCATAATGCAATGCAACGGAATGATGGTATGAATGCAATGCTATGCCATGCAAGTGCGGTGTACACATGTACTCCGGACGGAAATATCGACGTCTCGGTAGCACAATCCAGCGTGACTCGCGAAGTCTAAGTGCCACCCGTCCTGAATCTTTGCCCAACAGATAGACGGGACCCCGGATCTTTGCCCACGGAGGGTTCTCACCGGCACCACCCTGGGGGACCCGCGGAGTTCATGCACTAACAACGATTCCGGGACTAACATCAGATATCGGCCATGCAACAACGATTCCGGAATTGATCATTAGACATCGGCCATCTCACGTCACTCAAGTAAAAAAGTTTTATCAAGTATCAATTTCACTCAATGAACGATTCCAGGATGAACATCGGACATCGGCCATCTCACGTCACTCAAGTAAAACTGAGCCCAGCTCATCAAGTTTTTCATCAAATATCATCAATATCTCAACAGTGTATCATGAAAATGAGAGTGCGTACAATGCATGAATCACATTAACAATCAAGCTCAATATCACAAGTACCAACAATGGGTACGCCAACAATATATCCGAATCACAAATACCAACAGTGGGTATCCCAAAAATGTATCCGAATCACAAATACCAACAGTGGGTATGCCAACAATATATCTGAATCACAAATACCAACAGTGGGTATGCCAATGATATAACCGAATCACAAATACCAACAGTGGGTATGCCAATGATATAACCGAATCACAAGTACCAACAGTGGGTATGCCAATGATATAACCGAATCACAAGTACCAACAGTGGGTATGCTAATGATATAACCGAATCACAAGTACCAACAGTGGGTATGCCAATGATATAACCAAATCACAAGTACCAACAGTGGGTACGCCAACAGTATATACAGGTACAAATACCAACAATGGGTATGCCAACTATATCATACTCAAGACGATAAAACATAATCCAATATCTACCAACGACTCATGGCATCAAGCCGGCACAATAAAATAATCAAATCACACATAACGGGGTGGCTAGCCCCAACACATAACAGGGCCCAACCTAAGGCAATATCCAACCCGACTTCATACCCGAAGGTTCACATGTTGTCTCCGACAATAAAATCTAAATATGCGTTTCACTATACGAAGTCTCACCAATGGTAAGCCATAACCTACCTGGATGGCCGAACTGCAACACCAACAACTCACTCTTTTGCCTTGCCTTTCCGCTGAGCCTCAAAACCCAAGTAGTCTAAGCATAATCGAAATCTAAATTAGAAATCACGAAGAATGATACTAATATTGTTACTATTCATTCTAGGTCAATTCCAACCCTAGAAATTGGGGAAACGGGTCCACAAGGGAAAAATGGGAAGTTCGAAAGTAAAATATCAAATTAAGCACTAGGTGACCATAACCCAACCACTAATTGCTGATTTAACTCAAAGATTGGCCTAGTTTCTGATTTCAAGCAAAACCCCCAAATTGGGTATAAACCCTAAGTCTTTGATTCCGAAATTCAACACTAGAAGTAGAAGATATATGATTAATAAGCTTAGATTAGTCAAAATTTGACATAAACATCATCAATTTCCTCATACATGAGGCTAAGGAAAAGTTAATCAAAAACCCTCTTTCAACTTCCATCACTAAGGCGTTATTAAAGGGAAGGGGGAAATCTAGAATGATTGTGATAAGGAAGAGTAAAGTAATGGGCAAGATTTACCTCCCAGAATGTCTCCAAAATATCTCCAAGAACTATTCCCCAAAGCTCTAATTTCGAAATGGGAAATAATGAGGGTCTAAGGGCTAATTTAAATCACACTTACTGAAAATACCTGACCTGTCACCGCCACGACGGGGATGCTACAGCGGCGTAGCTATAAGGCCCTTAAGGCCGCCATGGCGGTCTGGCCAACAATACCCATGGCCGCCCTAGCGGCCAACACACCGCAGCAGCGGTGCCGTCTCGACGGCACTGGTGCCCCCATTTCGGGCACCAGGTACCAGAATTTCTCCCAATTTTCTAAGTCTTAATCAAAATCCCGGGCCATTCCCGAGGCCATCTGCTCACAAACCATACACACAGTCCCACACAAAAATACTCTATGAAAGAGCTCGTGGCCTCGAAATTTTCAACGGAGGTCTCGTTGACCGAGTCAACCCCCGACGCCTTAGTTCTAATTTCCAACCCAAGTCCCAAAATGCATCCAAGTGCATTGGGAACCGAACCAAATATACACACAAGTCATAAACAACCATACAGACCTCTCGGAATAAACAGATTTTTGAAAAAGATCCGTTTACACAGAGTCAACTTCGGGTCAAAATGAGCTAGTCAATGCTCGGAAAAAACGAAAATGCCGAAAAGACTATAACGACCAAACAAGTCGTTACATTAGTATTTCGGGTGGGTATACGGATTTCATAAGCCCCCCATGGGTCACCTAAAACCTACTGCAGGAGCGTGTGTATGCCGGGACTGATGAAAAGGCTGAATCATTACGGCTATACTTAGAAAGTAACTAACTTTATGAACTGATTGAGTTGTGGATACCTTTTGTGCTTGTTGAATGCTTATGAACTATGGACTTTGGAACTAACTAAGCAAGGAGAGCATTCTCAGAAGTACCAACCTTCGTCATCGCTATAGTTCTCGACAATGCTGCTGGGTACACATACTTCCTGTACTCCCTCTACACTTGCTGCACCTTTTGCGTGTAGGTACGAATCCGGGCACGAGTGGAGGCTTGTAGATCCTTTGGAGAATTTCTCGGAGTTTTAGTGTGAGCCTGTGATAGTTCCACGCCGCCAGACTCCCTCTTATCTTTAATTTCCTGTCTTTCAATACTTCAAATAGTTTGTTGTGTTATTCAGTCTTGTATTCGGATTAATAGCTATGTACTTGTGACTTCCAGGTTTTGGGGGATGTATTGACTTAGACTATTTCATTTCCTTATTATTAGACCTATTATGAGACTTATTATGGTTGTTGTTTATTAATTCCACAATTTACTTATGTTTCGTGACTTAGATATAATTTGGGGATTTTGGGTCGTGACACTGAATGCAAGGTATTCTATTTTTATGCTCAATCTTTCTCCGTGCCTGAAATGTGGCTTAATGAGGATGTAATAAAAGAATCATAATCAATGATATTATCAATAACAACTACATATACCATAGAAAATGTTAGTATGTAATAAAAAAAATCATTTTTAAATGTTTCTATTGTCTCTCCGAGTTTTTTAATTTGAAACGGTCCGCGTGTCGCGCAAGTACGTATACCAGTTACATCGAATAGAATCCCCCCATCAGACCCAGTAGGCTCTTGTGTTGCAAATAATTGTATTTCTCTCTTTTCCTATTTTATCCAGGAATTTAACTTTACTTAAACTTATTGATCCATAATATCTTTGATAATTAAAAACTTTATAGGTATAACACTATTTTTTAGTATAAAATTTTAGTTTATTTTAAAGGTATAATTACAACTAATGATTTCATTGTGCAAGTACGAAACAAGTAGTCCTTGCAAAATTTTCAAAACTTTTGCTTTCCTTCTTCAATGGAGAAGTTAGGGGCTGATTGTCAGATCCTCCAAGTTGTAAACTGCCAAAATAGAAAAAAACGCTAGCTACTAGAAAAGCAAAAGATCGCCCTTTGGTCTATATGGGTTACTATATTAAGTGCAACAAGTTATGAGGGTAAGTAAATTAAAGGTGCAACCCTTCCTATTATATTTTCCCCACCTTGCTTTCACTTTATGATATTATCATACTTTTCTCAATAGATAATCGTAATCTTTAAATACTGATTTCACAAAAACTTGGTACTATTTGTTTCTCTCCTTTGGTTCCTTCATTTTTCTCTTTGTATAGTTAATAGGTTATGAGAATTATCTTTATGAAAAGCTGGTACTTTTTTTATTTTTAATGCTTTGTCATTTTTTTTTTGGTACTTATTTTAGTTTAAGAGTGCTCTTGATCAAAGAGTTTATTTCATAATGTTTACAGAAAAGAAGAGTATCGGCAACCACTCCCTTCTCTCCCCGAAACCCACATGCACACAT
The DNA here is from genome assembly GCF_019175385.1 of Lycium barbarum. Taxonomy (NCBI): domain Eukaryota; kingdom Viridiplantae; phylum Streptophyta; class Magnoliopsida; order Solanales; family Solanaceae; genus Lycium; species Lycium barbarum. Next base: position 72,111,021 of record NC_083347.1, on the reverse strand, counting down.
CGCACTAACATAACAACAACTTTCATAGAGTACATCCTTCATAATCCGTAAACCAGTGCTTCTACAGTGACTTGTACCCAAATCCCAACATAAACATTACCTTTTCATCTTTCTGTTTGACTTCAATTTCTTTTTAACCCTCTATTTCTGTGTTGCTCCCAAACGCACACGCAAGTATACGCGGTCGTATAAGTAATATAGGATTTAAAGTCCAGATATCGTACTTACAGGGACTTATGATTAACTATACTAGTTATCTACACAAGAAGTAAAATCTCAAGATATATTAACTAACTAAAAATAAAATAAAACAAATAATGAACTTCAACCAAGAAAGAACGAATTTTTATCGGAGAAGAGATAGATCTAGGGCTAGGACCACTAACAATCCAGTTGAGTCTTCAAATCGTTATACCTATGGGTTACTAGTTGACGGGTTAATTATAACTTTATGAGTATCTTCCGAGTTGCTCACAAGCCTGTAGATGCTACTATAACGCCTATATTCCTATGGTCGCCAGAAGTAGCAAGAACACATTTACTTCTCCGTATTCAATTAAGCAAGGCTAAAGAGTATATTTCTATTCTCATTAGCGAAATGATTACTCGAACAAGCTCTATTTATTCTTATTACGCATGCAAATTCCCTTTCCCAAGTTAAATTCACACGCCACAGATAGTGCTCAACTATTTTGTCAAATAATCAACAATTAAGATAAAGAATAAATAAATAACCCAAAGATGATAATCAATAGATATAAACGATAATCAAACGTCACCTTTCATGTTTGTGTCAAAACCTTAGAACTAAAGAGTTTAGCTCCACATAGACATGGAGGAAAAACAACAAATCATCCGAATAAAAACGTAAAAACTAGGTCCAAAGTTTTGAAGTAAGGGTTTCAAGCTATCCAAAGTTATCAAAAAACCCTATCTTATGAACTATTTATAGGTGTAAGAAAACGCCCAAATAAAGTAACTGACTCCAAAATGAAATAGGAAGAAGTGGGCGCACAGGTTAATTTCCAGTGCTCAGCTTTATTGCTGCCACGTTCTAAACTTTGCAAATTTCAATTGCCATTTTGAATACTTTCTTGTTTGCTTCGTCGGTGGCATGCCAAGTAAGGTAAATGCATTCCTTCCAATTCCTTTAACTGCTTTGCTCCTTTTAATTCCAATCATCAATTGTAATTCTTGTACTGATGCATGCCACATCGACAACTTCTCTTTTTCAAATCATTCCTCTTTGCACTCTGTACCGCCTTATTCTAATTTATAAAAATCCAACACGTTGAATTCCGTTATTTCTCCGGATCTCTTTAATTTTGCATTGCTTTATTTCTACACATTAAAAATATAATATTAAACACAAAGTAATATAATAGTACTCAAAAGATAATTAAAAGTATTAAAATGTGAGGCAACAATGACTAAATATATGCATTTTTGGCTGAACATCACTGTCACGACCCAAGTAGAGGCTACTTGGGTTGTGACAAAAGTGGTATCAGAGCGGTTCTGTCCTAGGGTGTGTCTACGAGCCGTGTCCAGTACAGTCTTATTTATGGGTGTGAAGCGCGCCACACTTATAAACAAGAGGCTGCGAGTCATTTAGGAATAATGACCGTCCTTCTTCTTCATAAATCGTGCGATAGAGCTATAGTATAATATTTCTCTTTTCCCTAATGGTGCGTTATGATTTCAGCAATGCCAATGAAGAGGAAAGCAACGGCCGCCCAGAAGGGCAAGACTGCGACAGGAAAACGGATTGAACAGGAGCCACCGATAAATATAGAAGAGGGTGAGTCCCATAATGAGGCTCCATCTCATGCTTCTCACACTCCGCCTGTTTTAGAGGAGCGTAAAAGGGCCTCAGCTCCAGCTCCAATGCCTCCGGTTCCTCTACCGGGTGCTTCGAGTCAGTAGATTATCGAGGCTATTCAGTTATTGACCCAGCTAGTTGCTGCTCAGGCTCAGCGGCAGAGTGCGGGTCCAGGTGATAGAGCGACTAGTGCCAGAGCCTGTGATTTTATGAGTTTGAATCCTCTAGAATTTTTTGGGTCAAAGCTGGATGAACACCCACAGGGCTTTATAGATGAGATGCTGAGGACGTTGAGAATAATACATGCTTTCGATACGGAGTCAATTGAGTTGGCTTCCTATAGGTTGCGGGATGTAGTTGGTCTATGGTATAATAATTAGATATCATCGAGAAAGGAAAATGCACCTCCCCCGGTATGACAAGAGTTCGTAGATGCCTTCATCCACCATTATTTGCCACTTGAGGTCCGTCGGGCCCGAGCTGACAGGTTTTTGAATTTAAGGCAAGGAAATATAAGTGCTCGGGAGTATAGTCTCCATTTAAATTCATTGGCTAGGTATGATCCGGCCATGGTAGCCGATATGGGAGATCGGGTGCATTGGTTCGTGAGTGGCTTAGGGCCACATTTGATCAAAGACTGTTTGACAGCTTCACTTCAGGAAAGGATGTACATCTCCCGTATTCAGGCCCACACCCAAAATTTGGAAGAGCAACAGCAGCCGCAAAGGGGCGAGCGTGATATTGATAGAGGGAATAGTAAGATGGCTAGATCTGTCGGTGCTAGTAGTGAGTATGGAAGGGGTCAGCGGCAACAGTATTCCAGATATTCAGGCTAGTCCATGGCTAGCGCACCTCCTCGATTTGCGGGCAGGAGATTTGACCGCCCTATTTTTTGTGGACCGGGTCAGAGTTTGGGAGTTTCGGGTTCCCAGTTTGGAGGTGATCCTAGTCAGAGGAGACCATTGGTACCATGATGTAGCCAGCGCGGTAGATTGCATGCTGGTCAGTGTCACCGAGGCTCAGATACTTGTTATGCCTGTGGTCAGACTGGGCATATGATGCGTGATTATCTGTCGGTGAGTGGTAGAGTTTGGGCCCAGCCCACAGGATCAGTAGCCGACTCTTCTTCATCCGTGCTCCCTGTAGGGCAGACTCCCCAGACTTCAGTAGGCCGTGGCAGGGGCAGAGGGGGAGCATCCAGTTCGAGTGGCCCCCAGGCCCGTATATATGCATTAGCCGGACGACAAGATCTTGAATCCTCCCCTGACGTTGTCACAGGTATATTATCCGTATTCTCCTATGATGTTTATGCACTAATTGATCCGGGTTCTACCTTGTCATATATCACTCCTTATATTGTCGGTCGTATTGGGGTGAAACCCGAGCCAATCAAACCTTTTGAGGTGTCTACTCCTGTTGGTGACCCAGTAATAGCTTGACAAGTATATAGAAATTGTGTGATTGTGGTATGTGATCGTCAGACTATAGCTGATTTGATTGAGTTGGAAAAGTTAGATTTTGATGTGATTATGGGCATGGATTGGTTGGCTTCTTGTTATGCTAATGTGAATTGTAGAACAAAATGGTTCGATTCCAATTCCCAGGAGAACCAGTGCTTGAATGGAAAGGTAACACAACATTTCCAAGAGGTAGGTTTATTTCCTATCTCAAAGCGAGGAAGATGATTGCAAAAGGCTATATTTATCATTTGGTCCGGGTTCATGATACTGAAGCAAAACCACCGACTCTTCAATCCATCCCGGTAGTAAATGAGTTTCAGGATGTATTTCCAGACGAACTTCCAGGTCTTCTACTGGAACGGGAGATTGATTTTACTATTGATGTGCTACCGAATACCGAACCCATATCTATTCCTCCTTACAGAATGGCTCCTGCAGAATTAAAAGAGCTAAAGGCACAACTGAAGGATTTGCTCGAGAAGGGATTTATTAGACCCAGTTTATCACCATGGGGAGCAGCTGTCTTGTTCATGAGAAAGAAAGATGGTTCCTTGCGAATGTGCATCGACTATTGCCAATTGAACAAGGTGACGATTAAGAATAAGTATCCGCTTCCGAGAATCGATGATTTGTTTGATCAATTACAAGGTGCTAAGTGGTTTTTCAAGATAGACCTGAGGTCAGGATATCACCAGGTGAGAGTTAGGGCAGAAGATATCCTGAAAACGGCTTTCAGAACCAGATATGGTCATTATGAATTTCGGGTAATGTCATTTGGGTTGACTAACGCCCCGGCAGTGTTTATGAATTTGATAAATAATGTATTCAAGCCTTTCCTGGATTTATTCATAAATGTGTTCATCGATGACATACTGGTGTATTCTCGATCAGAAGCAGAACATGCAGTTCATTACGTACTGTTCATGGAATTCTTCAGACTCGAGAATTATATGCCAAGTTTTCAAAATGTGAGTTTTGGCTGAATTTTGTAAATTTTATGGGCCATATTGTCTCAGTTGACGGCATTCGAGTAGATACTCAGAAAATTAAGGCTGTGAAGACTTGGCCAAAGCCTACAACACCTACAGAGGTCCGTAGCTTTCTGGGATTAGCAGGCTATTACAGAAGATTTATGGAAGGATTTTCTTCTATCTCTGCACCATTGACGAAGCTAACTCAGAAATCAGCAAAATTTTAATAGACTGATGCTTGTGAGCGTAGTTTTCAGGAATTGAAAGATAGATTGACTTTGGCCCTAGTCATGACACTTCCAGAGGGATCAGAAAGCTATGTTGTTTATTGTGATACCTTTGGTGTTGTGTTGGGCTGTGTGTTGATGCAGTACGGTAAGGTTATTGCCTATGCTTTTAGGCAGTTACGGAAACATGAGAAGAATTATCCGACCCATGATCTCGAATTAGCTGCAGTTATTCATGCACTAAAGATGTTGAGATGTTATTTGTATGGTGTAAATGTTGATATTTATACCGATCACAAGAGTCTCCAGTAAATTTTCAAGCAAAAGGAGTTGAATCTACGGTAGAGGCGATGGTTAGAGCTATTGAAAGACTATGATGTGAGTATCTTATATCATCCCAAAAAAGCGAATGTGATGGCCGACGCTCTTAGCCGTAAATCTATGGGCAGTTTATGTGACGTTCAGCTGGAAAAGAAGAAGTTAGTCCGTGAGCTCCACCAGCTAGCTAGCCTAGGAGTCCGCTTAATGGACTCGGGCAATGCAGGAGTTGCTGTTCAAAACCCAGTTGTTTCATCCTCAATGGCGGAAGTGAAAAAGCACCAATATGAAGATTCCAAGTTGAGTCACTACGGAGATGCACTTCCCCAGAAGGAAAAGTTACCATTTGAACTTTCTGCAGATGGAATTCTTAGGTATCGAGGTAGGCTATGTGTCCCGGATTTTGAGGATTACGCCGCCAGATTCTGGAAGAAGCCCATTACTCTCGCTATTCTGTTCATCCAGGAGCGACAAAGATGTACCATGACCTCAAGTCAATGTATTAGTGGGATGACATGAAGATAGATATAGCAGAATTTGTAGCTCAGTGTCTAAATTGCTAACAAGTGAAAATCGAGCATCAAAAGCCAGGAGGATTATTGCAAGCTATGGAAATTCCAACCTGGAAATGGGAGGTGATCAACATTGATTTTATTGTAGGTTTTCCCCGTTCTCGGCGTAAGTATGACTCCATATGGGTAATTGTGGATAGACTTACGAAGTCAGCTCATTTCTTACTGGTTAGAACCACATGCTCAGCAGAAGATTACGACAAGCAGTACCTTAGAGGGATAGTGCGACTTCATGGTGTTCCAGTATCCATTATTACAGATAGAAGGGCACAATTTACAGCTAATTTCTGGAAGTCCTTTCAAGAAGGTTTGGGAACTCAAGTGGGACTCAGCACAACATTTCACCCACAGACGGATGGACAAGTTGAACGCATTATTTAGACCTTGGAGTATATGTTACGGGCATGTGTATTAGATTTCGGAGGTAATTGGGATGATCAATTTCCACTTATTGAATTTGCATATAACAATAGCTATTATTCTAGTATCTAGATGGCCCCGTATGAAGCTCTATATGGAAGGAAGTCTAGATCGCCAATTGGATGGTTTGAAGTAAGAGACACAACTAATAAGCCCAGAATTGATCCAGCATGCGGTGGAAAAGATTAAGCTTATCCGAGACCGATTATTGACAGCCTAGAGTCATCAAAAATCTTATGCAGACAACCGTCGACAAAACTTGGAATTCCAAGTTAATGATTGGGTATTTCTGAAAGTGTCGCCAATGAAAGGTGTAATGAGATTGGGCAAGAAGGAGAAGCTTAGTCCCTGGTATATTGGACCTTACAGGATTGTACGCAAAGTAGGCAAAGTGGCTTATGAGTTAGATCTACCTTCAGAGTTGGAGTTGGTTCACCCTGTTTTTCGTGTGTCGATGCTCCGCAAATATGTTGGAGATCCTTCCAGAATCATGCCTGTAGATGATGTTTAATTTACCGAGAAGTTGACTTATGAAGAAGTACCCATTGCCATTCTAGACAGGCAAGTGCGAAGACTAAAGAACCAAAGATGTAGCCTCAGTTAAGGTCTCGTGGAGAAACAATAATAGAGAGGAGATGACTTGGGAAGCAGAAGAAGAGATGAAGTCTAGATATCCACATTTATTTCCTCCCCCAGAAGAGGCTCAGGACGAGACGCCATTGTCCTCAGGTATGTAATGTTTCTTTTAATGCTTCTTTGGTTGTGTGTGGCCATGCTTTCTGTTGTTGTTATTGTAGCCCTGTGAGGCAATATATTTTGGGTTGCTGTGACAGGATAGTAGTGCCATATTTCAGAGGAAACTCTGGCGAATTTTTTGTAGAATTCGCAAGAACTTAACATTCGAGGACGAATGTTCCTAAGGGGGGCAGAATGTTACACCTCAGACATTTCGTGTTGTTGTACTGTGAATAAAATAACGCAAGTTTAAGATGAACATGAAGTCCATATGACCTTAAGGAGGGTATTTTGTAGCTTAAAGGTGTATACTACAAGATTTTTGAAGTGATATGATTCGGTGAAACTAAGTTCGTCGAAGGAAGTGAAGTATAAGTTGTGCTTGGGAAGATTTAGCAATTATAGAGTTAATAATTATTTAGTAATGTCTCGAGGAGAAGCTATAGGGCTCCTTGGATGGTTAATGAAGTATTAGACAAGTGTTAAGAAGGTTCCATAAGGATTTGAGATCAAATGAATCGATGAGAACAAGTTCGGGAAAAAGTGAGTTATACGACCACTTATACGGTCCGTATAAGGGTCCGTATAACAGTCACAAAATGGTTAGTTTCTGGCAGAATTATACAGTCACTTATACGGACCGTATAAGTGTCCGTATAAATCATGTCGGGTCAGATTTTCATAATTATAAATATATGACCCAAGTTCTTATTTTCATTTCCCACATTCTCCACACCTCTTGAGAACTCTAGAATATTCCACACACCATATTAACACAAATCCAAGGGAAATCCAAGATTAAACACTAAGAATCAAGGGAATCAAGTGCAAAGAGGCTCACTAGGGTTTATAGAAGTCAAGAACTCCTTTGGTATTGAAGTTGGGTTTTTATCTAGTGAAGTATGTTCATCCAAGGTTAATTTTTATATGATCAAAGGTTAGTTTTACATCCATTCCATGTTATTAAAAGTATTTGAGTGGTTGAAGGACTTCGATGAGAGAAGAAAATAGAATATGAGCTCAAATATGGAAATAATGATATTTTGAGTGGTAAGTTAACTTGAGCCATGATTCTTAGTATGCTATGAGTATGATCTTGTTATGAATGATACTAAGGATATTGAGGAAGTATTATATGTAAATGAATATGGTGTTGTGTTGTAATTATGGTTATGAATGACTTTGAAAAGGAGTTTTGAGGATTGAACAATGTTTAACCTGAAGAAGTTTATTGATTATGGTATGGTGGGTGTTGCTATTGATGTTTCAGAGTTGTTTATTATATGGAGAAAGTTGTTGAAACAAAGGAAATGCTGCCCAATTTTCGTTAGCTCTTAGTCGCTTTAGTTTAGACTTAAGCATGCTTTAAATGATCTAATTTAGTATGAATTCTCTTGAATGTAGAGTTGTGAGCTTGGAAGAAGAACGTTAGTCATTAAGGAGACAAAAAAGGTATGTTAAGGCTAGTCCCTTTCTTTCAAAGGCATGACTTCTATATTATGATTTCCTCTCCATATTTCCATGACCTTTTTACATCCCAAAAGTTGAAAGTTAAAGATTCTTAAGAGCTTCTTATGAGAAAGAGATAAGATGTGTTCTATGGTAAAGATGATGATGTACTTCTAGAGATTCCAAAGCTTATGAATTGATGTTATTATGAGCTTAATGATCTTATTTCATAATTTCATTGATGTTATTCATTGTTGGTCTTCTCACCTCATGATACTAGTTCCTTCAAGGTGAGACCTAGCAATGATGTTTGATCCATAATATAATCGGGGGTTACCGACATTATGTCACTCCGATAGAGTTACAGTTTTTACTCAAGCTCTCATGCATGCTTTATGTTATGTATATGTGACTTTACACCGTGCCTAGTTGGCTGGGCAGACACCACTACGATGGGCGTAGTGGGCGGCTATGATGATAATTACACCGTGCCTAGTTGGTTGGGCAGACACCACTATGATGGGCATAGTGGGCGGCTATGATGATAATTATACCGTGCCTAGTTGGCCGGGCAGACACCACTAGAAGGCGACATGAGATGGTTACCCCGGACGTGGGCTAATGATGATCACACCGTACCCATATGGTCGGGCAATTTATGTATGTATATATATTATACGATGATGTTTCAAATATAAAAGTTAGCATGCATGACTCTGCCTTAAGAGGCAATCAGTTACAGGTTATATCCTCATCTTATGCTCTCTTATTTCTTGATTATGTTGTTATACATGCCTTACATACTCAGTACATTGTTCGTACTGACGTTCTTTCTTTTATGGACGCTGCGTTCATGCCCGCAGGTAGACAGGGAGACGACACAGACGCTTAGGAGCTTTATCAGTAGATATACAGGAGCACTCCACTACTCCAGAGTTGCCGCTTATTGGTATATTCTTTTGTCTACATATTTGGGGCATGGCGGGATCCTATCCCATCCTTATGATTTCAGTACTCCAGTTAGAGGCTCGTAGATACATATGTGTGGGTAGTAGATGGTTCATGATCTCTTTAACGTATGTCTTGTATATTATTTTGTAGCTTCATGGGCTTGTACATATATGTATATTTTCAGGAGTAATTGAAGGTCGTTTCATAGTAAGATTTGCTTAAGAATTGTGTTGATCCAGGTTGAATATGTATATGAGCATGATGAGTGGTGCTCGGTAAGTTAGCTCCGGGTACCAATCATGGCCCTCTAGTTGGGTTGTGAAAATCACCACCCCACACTTAAGCTCCTGCTCGTCCTCGAGTAAGCATTAAAATCACTCTTAATAAATCAAGCCTAAGAACACCACCATTTTGGTTGATACCAACAATTAGGCCCTATAGCAACTCAAACCATCAAATATACACTGATCATCATGCAAGATATTCAAGTCAATAAACAAACAACAAAATTCTAACCTCCTAATCTCAGAGATGGACTCTAGCTCATCAAATTTAAGCTCGCTCACCTACTCTATCAAAGAAATCTAATAACATCACCTATCTATCATGAAACAAGTGCCTTCACAGGAATAAATAGTCCACACACTCAAATCAAAGAACCGAATGTAAATTAAGGACTTAGCATCAAAGTACAACTCTCGCATCACAAAGAATTTCACATGTACGCGCAAAGAACCATAGGATTGCCCATTATGTACATCTCCACTAATTAAGAGTGCTCGAATAGAATCAAATAGGACTTTAACGGGTTGTAATGTTGGCTAGGGGACGGGTAGAAAAACTATATAATAGTGACTTACACTTTCCCGAGAACTTTGCACTTTTAGACTTCAACACCCATTACTTTCTCCTCTTTATTTTATTTTTGAACCCTTCCTTCATCAATTATTTCACTTGTAATTCTCATCGTATCAGGAACGCTTCAATTATTATTATTTTCTCAAGCAATTTTTTTTCTCATTTTTTTTTGATGTCACATTCTTTCTAAGGCCTTTTCATCATTTTGCAGCTTATCATTGGTCACTATTTTTTTCACTTGACTATCCCTTTTCTTCAGATTTCACAATTATATCACAGCCTAAGCTACAGTGCTCAAGGAAAGCAGGGTGCAGAAACTAGGGATTCAAACAAATGGATCAAGGAAAAAATACGACTAACAATAAGAGGCTACAGGCTCAAAGGGCTAACTAGAGATACAATTTCTGAAAAGGCTAAAATTTACAAGACATATCAAAGAAAGCCTATTATCATCTTCTAAATATAGCAACACTTTTTATTTCACGTCAATAACATGCAGGGAAAGTTCTAGACTAAGCTGCAAAACATAGAACATATACAAGAAATCCTCACCACACATGGCACAAGTATCAATCAAGATGGATTAATTCTATTCTAAGACAGATAGGATTATGACGAACTATAAAATAAGAATAAGCTATACATAGAGTCACAATCACGAGCTAGGTGTCAAAAAGTCTGCTATCTTTTTCGTTACTCAAGCACTCATAGAAAAGTACTACTCAAGCTCAGGCCCAAATATGCTAGTATCCAACAAGTCAAAAAGGGTCTTTCTTCTCTCTTCTTTACTAATCCTAAAAACTTAATCCTAAAAGTAAAAATAAAATAAAAAATTACCCGGTTCAAAGACCCCCTCTGGAAAGAACCGAGGCCATAAGAAAACCCAAGGGGTGGATGATCTATGCCACTAATGAGAAAACAAAACTATAAAAGAAAAATAAAAGAACAAAATAAATTCTTTTTGAATTTTTCTTGTTTTTTCTATTTTTTTTTAAATATAAATATATAAGGCTAAAAAATAAAAAAATCCTATGGCATAATCATCCTCGACCTAAAAAATCGGAAGTACCCACCCCGCACTTAAAAATATGCATTGTCCTCGATGCATGTATAGTAGAGAAAAATTAAAACAAGGGTGATAAATACTCCCTAAGACCCTCTAGAGCCTAGCTAGCAGCATAATCCTCAATATTAAAGGTCGGGACGATCCCACACTAAGCTCAAACATACTCCTTAGCTTTCAACTTCGGGTACTCAGACTTCCCCTAATCTGCAAAACAAAAACAAAACAAAACAAAACGTAACACTATAAAAAAAAATACAAGCTGGGTTGCCTCCCAACAAGCGCTTAATTTAACGTCGCGGCACGACGTGAACCAAATTTTTCCTTCACCTCGAACTTTTGAATTGTACCCCCAATTTTGCTTCAAGCTTTCGGTTATAATTCAGGGGCGGTGGCTTGAAAGTAAAGGAACCAAGCAATAGAGGTATAGCATCTTGCACTTCTTGGCCCTTAAGTGAGGAATATCATTTTGTCTTTTCGATGTGGCAAATTTCAGGATGTAAGGCTCTTGTTCCTTATCTATACACTTTTTCATTGGCATGGAGGGCTTGATTTTCATTTCACCGACCAAACATAATGTGGAAAAATGTTTAGAATGAGGACTAACACGCCCCAACTCTAAAACTGCATTATTTTTGAGATCCTCACTTTTGTACACCTCCTCAACATTGGCATTATCAACAACATTTTTATCGAATGGTTGGAATTCCTCTTTTTGCTCTAAATCCTGACTACTATCCACGATAATTGGTAGTTAGGCATCAAACGCCTCAACCTTTTTATTTAATTGAGCCTGCAGGTCATGGATATCTGAGCCAAATTGGTCTATCTCTTGTCCGAGCTTTGTTCTTTCTTCCATGAAGTAAGCCATGTCACCTGTAATTTCATCAAGATAATCCCCCCCCCATACATCTAATCCTTGAGCTCGAACCAATAGCTAAGTATCACTCACAACATCCACTTTGTGAAAATCACTTGAAAGACCAGAACAACAGTTAGAACACTCATTCCGCTGACCACCACACCATTTACAAAAGTTCCAATCATAGGATTTAGAAAGGTCACATAACACATCCCGTATGACCCAAATTTTAGAACAATTTTCTCATAAGCGGGGTCCTCCACAAAGTGCACAAAAATCATTAAAACATTTGATAAATTTTCGTTCCAAGATGCCATGTCAAGAAGAATACCAATATATTAAACAAAAAAAAAAAAAAAACTTAAAACTTGAATAGACAAAAAGAAAAGTCAAATCTAGATAAACAATTAATTTCTAAGTCCCCGACAACGGCGCCAAAAACTTGTTGCTCCCAAACGCACACGCAAGTATATGCCGTCGTACAAGTAATATAGGATTTAAAAGTCCAGATATCGTGCCCACAATGACTTATGATTACCTATTTACTAAATTAAACTATACTAGTTATCTACACAAGAAGTAAAATCTCAAAATAAAATTGTTAACTAACTAACAATAAAATAAAACAAATAATGAACTTCAACCAAGAATGAGCAGATTTTTATCGGAGAAGAGATAGATCTAGGGCTAGGACCACTAACAATCCAGTTGGGTCTTCAAATCGTTATACCTATGGGTTACTAGTTGACGGGTTGATTATAACTTTATGAGTATCTTTCGAGTTTCTCACAAGCCTGTAGATGCTACTATAACGCCTATATTTCTATAGTTGCCAGAGGTAATAAGAACGCATTTACTTCTCCGTATTCAAATAAGCAAGGCTAAAGGGTATATTCCTATCATCATTAGCGAAACGATTACTTGAACAAGCTCTATTTATTCTTATTACGCATGCAAATTCCCTTTCCCAAGTTCAATTCACACGCCACAGATAATGCTCAACTATTTCGTCAAATAATCAAACAATTAAGATCAAGAATAAATAAATAACCCAAAGATGAAAATCAATATATATAAACGATAATCAAACGTCAACTTTCATGTTTGTGTCAAAACCCTAGAATTAAATATTTTAGCTCCACATAGACATGGAGGAAAAACAACAAATCATCCGAATAAAAACGTAAAAAATAAGTATTACAGAGAAGAGAAGGTAAAACCCTGTAACTCCGGCCTCCACGGCGGCTCCAAGCTCTCTCTAAGTCCACAGTTCTGAACTAAGGGTTTCAAGCTATCCAAAGTTATCAAAAAACCCTGTCTTATGAACTATTTATAGGTGTAGGAAAAAACCCAAATAAAATAACTGACTCCAAAACGAAATAGGAAGAAGTGGGATCCGGAAATTCCACTGCTCAGTTTTATTGCTGCCATGTTCTAACTTAGAAAATTTCAATTGCCATTTTGAATACTTTCTTGTTTGCTTCGTCGGTGGCATGCCAAGTAAGGTAAATGCATTCCTTCCAATTCCTTTAACTGCTTTGCTCCTTTTAATTCCAATCATCAATTTTAATTCTTGTACTGATGCATGCCACATAGACAACTTCTCTGTTTCAAATCATTCCTACGTGCACTCTGTACCACTTTATTCTAATTTATAAAAATCCAACACGTTGAATTCCGTTATTGCTCCGGACCTCTTTAATTTTCCACTGATTAAAAATATAATAATAAACACAAAGTAATATAATAGTACTCAAAAGACGATTAAAAGTATTAAAATGTGAGGCAACAATGACTAAATATATGCATTTTTGGCCAAACATCATTCTACGAATAATTTCGTTCACTTTAATTGATTTTAAAAAAAATTATTTGAATTGACACTTTTTACCTCCAAATAATAAGAAGACTTGAAAAAAGCGTGTGAGAGCGAGACAAAAACTGACAACCGTTTGCAAATGCAATAGATAATGAAGATTGTTGCTATTTATCTCACTCACTTATTTTAACTTGTGCATTTTAGCCCCTACCTCATTCTCACACAATATAACTATAATCTACCTTGAGAAAAAGGGTCAATCATCTCTTCCTTCATTTGATAATTTTCACTTCTTAGAGCAAGTTGCACATTCATTATGGATACGGGTTTCACGTCAATCTCAAAGAGGCTCCCAAATTATTAGCACAAAGTTGGTGCACCCCGAACTAATTAATTTCCTCTATATACCTTAACTGTGACGACCTTGCGCTGTATAGTAAAAGGCGAGTCCTTTTAATTGTGTTAATTACAAAACTTTTGATAAATTCATTGATGTCGTAGGAAAATATGGTGTAGGAATGAAGCGTCTTACCTATCACAAAGTGAGAGTTACTTATAAAAAAAAAAGAGGTGAAGAAGATAGGCAAGATTTTTGAGGAACATAAAGTGAAGAAGATAGGCAAGATTGTTGAGGAACATAAAGTACAAGGGACAAAGTTTTGATGTTCCATTATGATGGACAAGTGGGCACACAAGTGGGCACAGTGTTGTGAAAGGCAAACTCCTTGTCGCCTATAGCGAGAGGCAAGGAAAGGCAAGGCAAGAAGTTATCATCTTTTATACTCCAGGAGAGTGGCAATCATAAAGGTGAGCCTAAAGGCACTAGGTGACAAGGCGAGAAAGTTTTATCGCACCTGCACAACTTTTTCTTCTGGTTCTCTAGTTGTCACGACCCAAATTACGGATCGTGCGAGCACCTACCTGATTACCTCCTAGTAGGCCAACCCTCACCAACCATCCCATTATTAAAACTCATTTTTCCGTTCAATAACTGATAATCATAAACATTAAATGAGAAAAACAAAATGACACTTTTTATAAAATTAGAGCTTACAATTTCTCGGGACCTAGTCTAGACGTGTACAAAAGCTTCTACAATACAAAGGAATAAACTTAAAATAAAACGGTACAATTTCTGCCTTGGAACGAGATGCCCAGAAGATGTAGGAAGATGTCTAACTCGCGACACGAATACTCTAATGAAGACACACGCAATTACTACACGAGTCACCCCGCCCAATAGTACAACATGCTCTATAATGATCAACTCAGTACGTATGTCAATCCCCACCTTCTAACTTAATCGCTCTAAGGACATAAACGCCAGTATATCCCCTCAAGCATAACAATTATTCACCTTGGTTCAACTACTCACTCAATAGAGACAAGCCCACGTAATTCGACAATGAATACCAATAACTAACCAAACTCCGTGTCCGAATACCTAATCATGCTTTCTCCAGCCAATTCTATAACATATATACGACTTACTAATCAAAGTCTAACTAAAGTAAACCATAACCTACCTCAAGGCCGAGCAGGTGCCACGAAAAATCTCGGAGTCTTCATCTCTTGCTTCCAAATTCGGAGACCACGACGGAGTAGTCTAGGAGTAGCCCAAATTTCAATAACGAGAGTCAAAATTAATCATGCATAGAAAGACAGATTCTATAGTTGACCATCCTTGCCTTTATATTCTCAATTCAAGAACTCCATGTTTGTTATCACTATGAGGTCAAACCTAACGGTAAGGAATTAACTTGTAGAAAAGATAACAAAAGGAAGGGATAGAAAGGTTACCTTACTCAAGTCTCTATGCGCTCTACCCAGAATTCTCCCTAGTGATGGCTTAGAATAAGGTTTGGTGGAAAAATGGGATTAAATCATGAAATAAGGTCTTTAAGCTGGGTCTGGTTTCGCGTCGATGGCTGCAGCGGTCCTCCATCCGCTGGGGCAGACTCACTACAGCGGTTCTTTGATCGGTGATCGTTATGGCGAAGCGGTCATATCCGGGCCCACAACATTTTAACTCCTACCAAATTGATCATGACTAAAATTACATGTAAAACTTCCCTGTGGACTAATTTTATTACAAGAAACTTGGTTTTTCATACACGGGTTGCGGAAGGTCCAAATACGACCAGGCGGGTCGTTACACTAGCTATTCCGTACTCGATCGAGCTCAACTCCACCTTTTCAGGTACGTTCTTTCTTCTTTCTTTTTTCTTCTCAGCTTCTTCTTCTACTTTATTCTTCTTTTTCTTCAGAATCTTACGCAACTTTGTCTACTTCAGATTGTTTCTTTTTCTTTTTCTTTTTTCTCCTCTGTTTTTGTTCTCTGTTTTCCTTCCTCTATTTTCTTTTCTCTTATACCTAGTTTTTTCTCTTCAATTTATTCCCAAATTTGATATATAATAATTGTTAATTTTGTACCTATAAACAGTGGGCTGCATGGCACCGGCAGATGGTAGCAAAAAGAGTGACAAAAAAAAATACATAGGTTGGAGTTATTGTACCCAAGGTCCATCAAAAGATTCAGTTATATGTCACTTCCAATGGGGGAATTACTCGTTACAAAGAACATTTGATTGGTGGGTACAAAGATATAAAACAATGTCCAATGTGTCCGCCCAAAATTAGGAAAGAAGTAAAAGTGTATGTTGAGAGTAAAAATATGATAAAAACTTAAATGTTGCACGAAGCATCTTTGGTTAGTCTCACTAATGAAGATGATGAAGTGGATGAAGATGATCAAAATGATGCCTCTTCCCTAAAAAAACTCAAAACATGTCATCCATGGTGCAGACCGTGATGAAAGGTCCTCTCAGTCTTTATTTCCCCCAAACATCACAGGGAAAGGGAAGCATGGGAAAGCCTGATGAAATCAAGAGGTTGCTAAGGGATCGTGCTATAAGTGTTTTTGCATTATGGATATACGATGCATGGCTCCCTTTTAATTGTGTCAATTACAAAACTTTTGATAAATTCATTGAGGTTATAGGACAATATGGCGTAGGAATGAAGCCTCCTACCTATTACAAAGTCGGAGTTACTCATCCAAAAAAGAGGTGAAAAAATAGACAAGATTGTTGAGCAAGATAAAGTGCAATGAACAATGTTTGGATGTTCCATTATCATGGACGAGCGGACACAGTGTTGTGAAAGGCGAGGGCCTTGTTACCTATGGTGAGAGGCAAGGCGAAGCAAGCAGTTATTGCCTATTATGTTCCAAGCGAAAGCCTAAGGCTAGAGGCTATATGATGGTTAATGTCACACCCCAAGCTGGAGGAGTGAGAACGACACCGGTCTTATTGGCTGGGCACTTACATACCCTTCCTACTACTCAAGTCAAACCAGTCATGAGCCGACAAGGCTGTCACATGATGGTCAAATAAAAGATAGACTCCCCTGTAACCAGCAAACCCCCCCCCCCACACACAGATATATATATATATAAGGCAACGAGACCACTTTGTGTAAATCAGAAGACAAGGCCGATGAGGCCACACACTCTACTAAACACAACACACGTCTACAAGCCTCTAGAAGTAGCACGACTGTAAGAAGGTCGGGACAGGGCCCCGCCATACCCATAATGCATAAATGTATATACTCAAGAGTGACCTAGCATACTGACATCTTTAGCAACTCCGGAATGAGCGGAGTGTAACCATCAACACTAAGCTGGGGCTGTCTACTGAGAAGATCTTTCTGCCTGGATACTTGGACCTGCGGGCACGAAACACAGCATCTTAGCAATGGGATGTTAGTACAGATAAATGTACCGAGTATGTGAGGCAGGAATATACAAGTAAAGGCAATAAAGTAAAGAGTATTAGGGAAGAAGTAACCTGAAACTCTGAATTGAGAACATGTGACATGCATGCATCAGTTTAAAAACATGAACGTTGTTTATATATAAGCCACACTATGGGGCTGCATCATCATCATCATCAAGCCGCCCTCGAGGGCTAACATTATCATAACATACCCAACTGCAGTGGTGTGCATAATAGGTGCTGTAATCGACTGACTAATATATATATATATATATATATATATATATATATATATATATATATATATATATATATATAGTAGAGAAGAAGTAACCTGAAACTCTGAATTGAGAACATGTGACATGCATGCATTAGTTTAAAAACATGAACGTTTATATCTAAGCCACACTATGGGGAGGCATCATCATCATCAAGCCGCTCTCGAGGGCTAACATTATCATAACATACCCAACTGCAGTGGTGTGCATAATAGGTGTCGTAATCGACACACACACACACACACACATATATATGTATGTATGTATGTATGTATATATTTAACACATATAAGGCATGATGAACTCGTGGAACATGATCTGAGACCATCAAAGTGACGTAAGGTCGGTAGCCTCTGAATTCATTATGTAACTATCACATCTACATATAACTCATCAGAAAACTAGAGAGCATGTGTAAATGAACTAAGTAACATATCGAAACATGGAAACATGAGATGTATAGGCATTAGAGTAGAATTTTCTCCTTATGGGGACATCCGTTTGCTAGTACTGCTAGATTCATGCCGAAACTAAAGAAAAGGAAACCTTACATACCTTGTTAGCTCCCTTATCAGCCAATCTCGCAATTCGTCCGGCGGTTCAATCTACAATAGCGATAACTTCTCTCGTTAGGCCAAGAATATACTTGGTAATCATGTATATCAAATTGAAAACTTGTCGTATCATGAATGAGACAACATTTCCCCTATTTCTACTGCTTTCCCTCAAGCTCATAACACCAATAACAACAACAACAACCATATTTACTCCACCAGAATTGACCTCGAACAACCTCCATACAGCCAGTACAATACCAACAATTATACAGATGCCAATTAACCAAACTAGTACCAAACACGACGAGCAGTAAGCTCGGTTTTCAACCAATAACCACCCCTTTCCCTCTACTTCTTCCTTAATTTTAAAACAACAACAACAACAACAACCACCATCAACTACATGCCCAGCAACTAGTTTTACAACTTTCGATAGTCATCCCGTAAGTCCTGCACAACAAACATACTAATATGACCCTTGTGATCTCTTTTACAAATGTAGGACAATTTTACATACCTTATACACGCAAGAACCCCTGTATTCTGCCCCGCACTTTCAAGAAACACGCAACTACTACAACCACGAGAGAGAGAACGACAAGAACTCGGGGATTTCAAAGGAGAATGGAGTAGAAAAAAACTTTTCATACCATAAGAAAGAGCAACCATGGCTACTACTAAGTCCATTACTGCCTCCATGCTCTTAAGAGATTACTTTTAGTTCAAAGAATATGTAGCTCCAACCTCTTTGGACAGTGGGGTCCACTTCTCCCAAAAAAATAAAATGAATTGAACATCTCCTACATAACCACTAGATCATCTATTTCATAAATGAGTCACTTCCTTATTTAGTGGCGTTCATCCCCGTGGAAAAGGTGTCCATCTAATTATGGTAAGTTCTTTTTCTTGTCTTTAGTTAATTCATTTTCTTTGTCATTCTGTTCCTACACTCGCAATTTAACTAACATACATAATTAACTCTTTGATCTCAAATTATTTGTACACCAAATTATTTTTAACACACTTCCTGTACTTATAATGATGATCATGAGATATAGCACTAGTCCGTAGAACCTTTCGGGACACATAAAATATTATTTCCAATCCTCGTTGTCCCACTTTTAATCCTTGAATTATTTCCGGACTTCATCCTTTTTTTCCAAATTACTACTATACTCGTCCTGTTTTACTTAATCTCTTTTTGACTTTAAAATCTTCGGAGTCCATGTAGATTAACCTATGACGCATCTTAACGTATGAAAATACAGGATGTAACACCATCCCCCTTTAGGAACATTCATCCTCAAATGCAGAGGTGCATGGAGAGGGTCAACTTATTAGGGATCCCACAAAAATATTAGCAGAGTCTTCCCTTATATGTGGCCACTACCTCGAACCTACAATCAGTCAAAATCCAAGGGTAACACGAGTATCATATAGATACATGTTGGACCTTATGTGGTTGTCATATTAAAAGGAACATTTTAAGTCAATGTTCACTTTACAAGCTATGTCCTGCTTTTGTTTCCCCTTACAATGTTCGTCTTAAAGGTTACCTAGTCGTGTAATAAAAGTTAGCTTAACCGTAACATGACCCCACAATAAAGACGCATAATAAGGCCTTGCCTGTCGAGAACCTTCGGTTGGAAAAGATAGGTGTACTTGGATTTCTTTCTTTTCTTTGCTTCCCACACCCTTCCTTTGATGCTGTTACTCCTTCCTAGTACCTTTACAAATTTCAAAACCTTTTCCTTAACTTACAAACTTGTCAATCTAAAATAGCCATTGAGACCTCTTCGTATAATAAGTCTTCTGTGTTCTGCACATCATGATACGGGAGTTACTCAGAGGGGTCTCCGATAGACTTCCGTAACATAGACATATAGGGAAACCGGGTGAACGGACTCCAATCCTAAAGGTAACTCTAACTCAAAAGGCACCCGCTATTTGCCTGATAATTTCGTAGGGGCCTAATATATCTTGGCTGAGTTCGCCCTTCCTGCCGTGTCTTAATTATGCCCTTCATAGGAGAAATTTAAAAGAAGACCCACCTATCAACTTGAAACTCTAGTTCCCGTCGCCAAATGTCTGAATGTGACTTCTGATGGTTTTGAGCTATTTACAATCTTTCTTAAACAAGTTTCACCTCCTCTACAACTTGGTGAACTAGATCGGGCCTAAGTAACTCTGACTTGTCCCCTTTGGACTACCCGATGGGACTTCCACACTTTCGTCCATATGAAACCATATAAGGTCTCATCTTAATGCTATTATAATAGTTATTATCATATGCGACTCACACCTACAACAACTCTCGAGTGTCCGATTTGTGCGTTTAGTTTGGTTGTCGATCTGTGGATGAAAGATTAAACTAAGGTGTGATGCATCTACTATTCTAAGATCCTCGTTTGGCTCCTGCCAATCTTATATTCTAGTCCTTTGACATTTATTTCACCTTTGACAGGGCTATGCTAGCCTTTGGTCGATAAGATTCATCCTAAGGGTCGTTCTACATTCCTATATTACCAATCCGAACGCTACCAACACGCTTCCTTAAGGATTTAGAACCGTAGGTCCATAAGTTGATGCGATTTTCCATAAGTAACGATCTTGAATTCATTATCTAGATTTTGGAACTTGTCTGCTAAACGAAACCTCACTTCATATTTTGTTTATAATCGTCCTGGTCATATGATTCATCTTAAGTAAAGGCTATACACCTACAATGATCATCTAAGAACTATCCATAGGATTTATTTTTGTAACGTCATGGCACATCTTAGTTGACCCTGGATGACTAGGATACCAGAAGTAATGTGTCTCCGTAACGATTTAGCATCGTAGTTTCGCTACATCGACAACACATAATTGGATTGATACTTCAAGCCCCTATCCTTTTTCATCTCAAGACTGTTACCTCACTTTATCAAACTTCCTCTTTAAGTTACACCACAAGGTAGGATCTTCTTATCTTTGTCTTCCCATTATTTTGCATTTGGAAGGGGCTTCCTGGTTCATATTAAGCTGCGAGATTTTCATAGAACCTTAGGTGAATTAAACTGCCTACAATCACCCATAGCTGCTACCACCTTCTCCCTTACTCTAATAGTGTTCCTTTAAACATAACTTTTAAATGCTTGCCTTGTATCCTAAGTTCAATGGTCCCTTTTGTGTTAGAAATACCTATACCGAGCTCTATGTGCCATTACATTGGTTTGAAGCATTCCCTGAGGGTTTCCCCTGGATCTTGCAAAACTGAAACTCCATAAGCTTGAATTACTTATGTAGTTCTGCATGATTTTAGCGACCCGTTTGTGACCTCTCGTCTTGTCACACCTAGATACTTCACAAGTCAATTAAAGATTGTTTGGGTCGACCTATCGTTTATGTGTTTATTTTGATGAACTCTTCTTGGGGCCATACCTTTCCTCCATCGCTTACACCTCATACTAATCTTTTAAGTCACAAATGCCCGACTGCTCTTGCTATTGGTTGGAATCTCCTGTCAAGTGTTTATTACCATCTCCTTCCTAGTGTTCATTCTTACATATCGTCCTAAAGCCATGACACATTCGTACAGTTTGAACTAACATTATCTCATCCGTTTCTAACCCTTGGCTGCATTTATCCGTGCCACTTTGTCCTTACGCACATGAATAATCCTATCTGGATGTTCTATTGAATTATCTCCCCCCGGAGAATGGTTAATGCCTCATGCTTAAAGATACTATTCCTGCAAAGTCGCATTGCTACCTTTTTGTTTTTACACGCCCTTCATGCGTCCAATACTTATCGCTTGTCTTACTATAATCTTCATTGATTGGGGACAACTGAATTACCTACACGTATAGAGTGCCACTTATTCATAACCAGCGGGCTCAATCTTAATCAACACTCCAACTCATGATGCGTATCTTAGTGTGATTACCTTTAATGACTTTCAAGTTTGCCTTTCTGTCGTACACCCTTTGTTGCCTAATTGCTTACTGGAAATTGTCGCAATGCCGGTTACTACAATAATCTCCCAAAGTCCTAGTTTGGATTCGGTTTAGTTTAACTAATACTGGTATGTCCTAAGCCAGTCTGGTGATGACTGTTAATGGAGTGGCCAACTCACTCTTTCATAGTGAACGCATAGTCTCGTGACTTGCACCCCTTCATACTCCCAACACTAACTTCCTCTTGCCTTTTTACATTTTACTTGACCATGAGTCCAGTCGTACCGCCATGCCTAACTTACGACATTTAATCACTTCTTATATCTATTCCTAATGCTTTACTTATTCTACTAGTCCCTACCACCTCACCATCCCATCTTATTCTGGGAAGTTCCAGCGAGACGTTCTTTCGCTTCTAGTCTCCTTTCTCGTTAACTGGACTTTATCCTTTAGTTTTTTATTGTCTCATCTTTATCAAGAATATGAGTCACTGTTGCTCCCAAACGCACACACAAGTATACGTGGTCGTACAAGTAATATAGGATTTAAAGTTCAGATATTGTACTCACAGAGACTTAGATTTTATACTGTTCAACTAATTCAAATTCCGCCGTAACTATTCAAGACATTAAAAATCAAGATAATTGTTGTAACCAAAGTATTGACTGAAAGTAAATCAATAAATGAAAACTTTTTGGTTTAGATGACTAGAATAAGACTGTAAGGTTTATCAGATGAGAAAGAGTGTCAGGGTCATGGCTTTCGACAATCCAGTTCAGTCTTCTAACAATTCTACCTATTTTATTTCTTGGGCAACTAGTTGACGGGTTTATGTTAACTTATGATATTCTTTCTAACTACTCATAAGCCTGTAGATGTTACTCCTAATGTCTATATTTCTATGATCACCAGAATTAACAAGAACGCATTTATATTTCCGTAATCAACTAAGTAGGGCTAAAGGGTGAATTTCTATCCGCAGTAGCGAAATGATTAATAGAACAAACTCTATTTATTCTTATTACGTACGTGAATTTTCTCTTTCAAGTTCAACTCATGCACCACCGATAGTGTCTAATTAGTGACCAAGTAATTAAACAATTAAGCACAAGAATAATTATGCAACCCAAAATATGAAAATTTAATAGATAGAAATTATCGTCAAACCAACTATCATGTCTTTTGCCACAACCCTAGAATAAGATATTTTAGCTATTCATGATTCTAGAAGAAGAACAAGAATTCATGAATAATATAGGGTTGAATGAAGAAAATAAAGTAAAACCTAAGAAGGAATAAGAACGACGACTTACTAGTCTTAAGAATAATTCCCGTACGTCGTTTGTAATACAAAAAAGTCTATTTATAGTCTAGGTTAAAAGCTAAAATAAGTTTACCAAATCTCGATCAAATCGAGAAAATTGAACAAGGTCCCGAAATGGCCACGCTACGCGAGCCCATCGCAGGAGTGTCTTTCGATTTCTGCAGACCGAGATTCAGAGAGTGCATCACTGCGCGCTAGGTGCCAGACGCGGGCTAATCACCCAGTTGCCTTCAATTGCCCATTTTCGACTCTAAGTGTTGCACACTCCTCTCGTCATCTCGTCGACCTGCACTAAGCTCCATTTTCTCTCAAAATTGCTCGGATTTCCATCATTCTACCTCGTTATACATAAACACACAAACATACCAACATAATCTCGAATACAATGATTTCCTTATAAATTATGCTATTAAAGTACTAAGATAAGGAGGGAAAGTGACACGAAATATCGATATTTGTGCCAAATATCACCACCCCCACTTAGACTTTGCTCTCCCTCGAGAAAACACTTACCAATCACTAACCTGCCACAATCACTAACCTGCCATTAAAACAGTTCTACTCGGGCTTCGGCTAATACAGGCATTTTAAAACATTTTGTAAACCAAACATCAAGCCAATTCTTACAAAAGTCATGCCAACAATCAAAGTTTTCAGTTTAAAACATCAACAAACAACCTTCTCAAAAACACTTTACTTTCAAGAACAACATGACTCAAAGACACCACTCAAAGCAAAACAATCATGCTATTTACATGAGAAACCAATATTTCACCAATCTATTGTCAACTATATGCCCTCACCAAAAGAGAGTTGTCCATATATCTCACATGAATCAAATAAGTTTATTTAAATGGGCATAAAATCAAAATATATGCTCACTCTCACAAAGAATATCACATGCCAAATATGACGAACCATAAGCTTGCCCTTAGTGTAACCGCTTCACTAATATAAGTGCATTGAACCTAGGATCAAGTAAGACTTAAAGGGTTGTAACGTAGGCTATGGCACGGGTAGGAAATATTTGGATAATTATAACTATCCTCCCTAAGAACTTTAATACATACAACACTATCATTCCGCGCAAGTTTCTTTGCCAACCACTTTCTATAACAACCAATCAACCAATCCTCCCGAATCATCTCCATTTTGTTTCCTTAAAATTAAGCACCACATTTTTATAACGCAAGTTAGAAAGGAATTTTTATTCGATGATAATCTCCCATTTTTTTTCCAGTTCAGTTTTGTTTTTCAATTCCCAACTAACTAGCAACATTGCTTTTTTTAAGGTGCACCAATAGACTTCACTAGATTTTAACCAACAAACCCTCTCTTTTTTATCAAATCCCAACTCCAATTACATCATTTTATCATTAAAGTGCTTAAGGAGTACATTGGATAAAAAAATAGGCTAATTAGAATGAAGGCGTATGGACTTATCGACTGCTATCAAAGAAAAAGGCTAAAGGTTCAATGGAGCTGACTAGGATAATATGTATGGGCTGGTAAAACAAGTTAACATTTAGGCTAACAAAGAAATTCCTCTATTACGTCCCAAGTAATAACACACTTCATTTTGTTTTACAAACATACGGGGCAAGTTCTAGACATGCATACAAAGCATGGATCATACAACAATTCCTTCCACACACATGACACATAATCAACACAAGAAGGATCCATATTTGTAACTCCCCATAAATTTGAGCTAGGCGTGAATGAGTATAATGCGTGTTGATGTGACATTTTAGCTATGTGAATCTTTTCGGGGTGAATTTAGGTGAAAAAGTTTTGAAGTCAGCCCAAATAGTGAAATTCGTAAGAGTTCTTAAATCCGTCTATGTCTGCAGTAGTCCTGACATATTCCCAACTTTCGGGTAGTTACACTAGGAATCTGAAAAAACTCAAAACATAAAAGTTGTAGATCTTTAAAATACTTTTCCAACCATATATGGTGGAGCCCAAAGGGAGCTCTGTACTAATAGCTATACCTGTTTAATAATGCTGGTTGGAGCAGCATTTTAAGATTTTAGGTTACGTTTTTTTTATCTTTTCCTAACCGAAGTGGGACTCATTATTTTATTATTTTCTTAAGTACAGACGTCCCTAACACTATTATAAACCCTAAGAGACTATTTATACTCCGTCTACCTGCATCTCTAAAGAACCTAGGCATTCCAATCCTTTAAGAACCACAAGAAAATCAATTTTGAAATCAAGAAATCGTCATGTCACGACCCAACCGGAGGGCCGCGACGGGCACCCGGTGCTAGCCCACCCGGGCACCTCTTAACATACCTTTACATTTACATCTAGGTGAGCCACATATTAAATCATACTTTTGACCCATCGATCATACTATTTCCATTGGGCAACAATACACATATATATATATATATATATATATATATATATATATATATATATATATATATATATATATCACCATTAATAGCAATGCCCATAGCAATGTACATAAGCCTACGAGGCTAACAAAATGACATCCCAAAAT
Source organism: Lycium barbarum (assembly GCF_019175385.1). Classification (NCBI taxonomy): domain Eukaryota; kingdom Viridiplantae; phylum Streptophyta; class Magnoliopsida; order Solanales; family Solanaceae; genus Lycium; species Lycium barbarum. Next base: position 72,085,103 of record NC_083347.1, on the reverse strand, counting down.
ATAGGCCGACAAGGCCAAATACATCTAACTATATACACATGTCTACGATCCTCTAAGGAGAGTATGTCATATCATATAGGCGGGACAGGACCCCGCTATGCCCATGAATATATACACAAAAGAATAAGTACCAAAGCTTTAGCTCCGAAGGAAATGGAGCTCCGCTATGTAGTCCCTGAGAAATATAGCTATGGATCAAGCCTGTCTCCCTGGCCACCTGCGGGCATGACGCATCGTCCACAAACCAAAGGACGTCAGTACGAAGAATGTACTGAGTATGTAAAGCATGATCAATATCTTTATGAAAGCATAATAGACAACATCGAAATAGCATAGGATGAGAGATAGTAGTATCATCGTCATTAGCACTTACTTGCTTCTCATAGGGACTTTCCATTTCTAATGCGAGATTGTGTACATACATCCGTATTCGTATCCGTACTCACTTACATTTCGTATCCATAGTTGTATTCATATACATATTCTTGTTCGTACTCGTATCATATTCGTATTGATACTCATATCTATATCACATACATATCCATATCATATACATAGCATTTACATAGCATACCCGACCACGAAGGTTCGGTGTTTCGCATACCCGACCATGGCTAGGTTCGGTTATCATACATACCTGGCCAACCAAGGCTCAGGGTTACACATACCTGGCTCTACCAAGGCTTCAGGGTTATCCGTACCCAACTGCAGAGGTGCGCGCGCATCACATAAATATATATTCTACCGGGCCTTATAAGCTCGGGGTTCCATAATAGTCATACATAGACACATATACACAATATCTCGTAAGCATCTTTAGCATCATTACTATTATCATCGCCATCATTATCATCATCGCCATTATCGTCGTTCATATGAGGATTTTAGTACAATCGTAACGTATCGAGAATCATGAGCTTAGTAGCTTTTGAAGATAGAATAATTTGGAGGCTCATAGAAGAATAGATATTTGTCCAAAGAACCATGCCTTATGAAAGAAGGGTTAGCCTTACATACCTTCCCGTTCAACTATTCTATCACCTGCACGTTCTCCTTCAATGCTCGCGTTTCTACCTTCATTAGAGTTATACTATCATTAGAAAATCGATAGCTAGCGTACACGACTAAAGCTAGAGAAAATTGGATAGCATCTCCTTTATTTACTCGACTTCCTCCATATCATAGATCAACTCCCAAACGTCAATAATACATTCACAATATCATAACAATAGTCTTTATTCATCCACATTATCCATATTTCTCAATTCACTTCCAATCATCCATATCCATGGTCATAGCACACTATGTTATTCACTCATATACAATGTCTATCCCATGTTCTTAATGTCATTTATAACATGATTATAATCATAGCATATCAAGAATCATTACTCAACCCAAACCATTACTCAAAAATAACACTATTCCCACATTCATAACCCATTTTCTATCTCCTTCTACAATCCAAGTGTTTGAACTTCTCAATAACTTAAATAACATGGAAAGATCATAAAACTTACCTTAGATGTTGGAGGAATAAGCTTTGGGTGGAAATACTTCACTTGGGCCAAAACCCTAGTTCATCTCCAATGAAATTTCTTGGCTTGGATGATCTTTAATGAGTTTCTTACACTTGGTTTGCTTTGTTTGATGAAGTTGATCATAAATTTCTCTTGTGTTCTTGTAGATGATGAGTGGAGAGGGTTTCTGTCACGACCCGACTAAGGCCGCGACGAGCGCCCGGCGCTACCCCACCCGGGCACCCCTTTAACATACTTTCACATAATGTCTAGGTGAGCCATAAATCAAATCATGCATTCTAGCCATCAATCATACTAGTCCCAATTGGACGACAACATTTCTTATATCATCATAGGCATCTATGCCACATCAATGTACATGGGCCGACAAGGCCAACAAAATGACATACAAAAATATAGGCCGACAAGGCCAAACACATCTAACCACATACACATGTCTACGAGCCTCTAAGAAGGTTATAACATATCACATGAGCGGGACAGGACCCCACTATGCCCATAATTATGTACACAAAAGAATAAGTACCCAAAAGCTATAGCTCCGAATGAAATGGAGCTCCGCTATGTAGTCCCTGAAAATATAGCTATGGATCAAGCCTGTCTCCCTATGCACTTGCGGGCATGACACAGCGTCCACAAACAAAAGGACGCTAGTACGAAGAATGTACTGAGTATGTAAAACATGATCAACATCAATAAGAAAGCGTAATAGACAGCATAAACGATAACATAAGATGGGAGATAATAATATCATTGTCATAGCACTTACTTGCTTTCCATAGGGACATTCCATTTCCATCATGTATCCGTATACAAAATCCTGTTCATTCGTATTCACACTCCTATTCATATCGTCTACATTTCATATACATTGCTTATACATAGCCTTTGCACAACATTTACATATCCTTAGCATATTCGTAATCATATTGATGTCATATATATATATATATATATGTGTGTGTGTGTGTATACATACATACTTATAGCCTTTATATAGCTTTTGTATAGCGTACCCGACAATAAAGGATCGGTGTTTCATACATACTTGGCCAGCCAAGGCTCAAGGTCATACATACCTGGCCCTGCCAAGGCTTCAGGGTTATCCGTACCTTCTGCAGAAGTGCGCGCGCATTACGTAGTCATATACATACTCTATACATATTCATATACATACATTCTACCCGGCATCATAAGCTCGGGGTCTTATCACAGCCCTTCATAGGCACACGTACATACAATTTCCCATAGGCATCTTAATCATCACATTATTCTAATCATTATTACTATGATTATCACTATCTTCGTTGTTATCATTACATCTATCTTATAGGCCTACTCGTCATACGAGAAACTTAGTACTATCGTAGCACATCAAGCCTCGTGAGCTTATTAGCTCGGAATGTCAATCATTTGAAGAAATCATAGACTTATAGAAGATTTAGACGTTAGGCCAAAGAACCATGCCTTATGAAAGAAGGGTTAGCCTTATATACCTTTTCGTTCGACTATATAGCACTTGCACGTTCTCTTTCAATAATTGCGTTTATACCTTTATTAAGGTCATACCATCGTTAGAATCGACAACTAGCATAAATGGCTAAAGCTAGAGAAAATCGGACAGCCTTTCCTTTACTTATAAAACATTCCTCCATATCGTAATTCTACTCCCAAACGTCAACAATACATTTACAATATCATAACAATAGCCTTTAGTCATCTATATTACCCATATTCTCAATTCACTTCCAATTTTCCATATTCAAGACCATAACACACGATTTCGTCCATTCACATACAATGCCTATTTAATGATCTTAACGTCATTTATAACCCATCCATGTCACAACACAACAACAATCATGATTCAATTCAAACTATTTCTCAAAACGTCACTATTCATCTTTCATGACCCATTTTGCTATACTCTTCTAAAATCCAAGCATTTCAACTTCCAAATACCTTAAGCAACATATAAATACCATAAAACTTACCTTATATGTTGTAGGAACAATCCTTCGTCAAAATACTCCACTTGAGCAAAAACCCTAGTTTTTCTCCATTTGGATTTCTTGACTTGAATGATCTTTAATGGGTTTGCTTACACTTGATTCACTTGTTTTGTGTTGTTGATCACTAAAAACCCTTGAAAACTTGTGGAATATATGTAGAGAGATGTTTTAGAGAGAAGGGGTGTGATGTAGAAGTGAAATGAAATAAGCCTTGGTCCCCTTATTTAATGTCTTAAAAATCTGATTTGAAGTGCACAGTGGTCGTAAACTTGGTTTACGGTCCGTATTCCAGTTTACGGACCGTCATTCGTGGTCGTATTTAATCATAACAGAACCAAAAACTCAAGCTGGGACATGGTGATTTGCGATCACGGTTTACGGGCCGTAAACCACCTTACGGTCCGTATTCCAGGTCATATTTAACCATTGATCATTTGGCAGAAAGTTGAAGTTTTGGAAGCCACAATACGACATGGCAGTTTACGGACCGTATACTACTTTACGGTCCGTGTTTTATTTTACGACCACTGGCCAGAATGCAAACTTTCAACTTTTCACATTTCCAAAACCTATAATTATTCATTATGGAGCATAACCTCACTCTTATTGCGATTGCCTTTGGAATCTTATTTAGGGTCATCAAATGTCGTTTCTTACTCATGGAAACATCATACACTCGTGCTCATCACTAGGTCATTCACCCGCGTACCAACGGAAGATTTTTTTCCGAGGTGTAACAGTTTCTAGAGAGTTCTTGAAATGTTGGATGAAAAATGAAACGAAATAATGACTTGGTCCCTTTTTAATAACGTGAAATCTGATCTGTCGGGAAAATTATACGGACACTTATACGGTCCGTATAAGTGACCGTGAAATCGCCCCATTAACACTCGATTCTGTGACCATTTGACGGCACTTTATACGGGCCGTATAATTTTATACAGGCCGTATAAGTGACCGTAAAATCACCTCTTCAACAACTTGCCTCTGTGACCATCATACGACACATTATACGGGCCGTATAACTTTATACGGTCCGTATAAGTGACCGTATAATCTCACCAGTGAGGGACTTCACTGTGACAATTCTGCGGTCCATTATACGGACCGTATAACATTATACGGACCGTATAATCGACCGTATAACTCATCTTTTCACTGATCTTGTTCTTGTCACTTGGTTTGATCTTCAATCCTGATGGAACCTTCTTGACACTTGTGGCTTTCTTTTCGTACATTTGTGTAGTGATCAAGAGGCATAATCCTGTAATTCAAAAATCGCAACCAAACACGGGCCTCCCTCTGAAAGTTTGTCATCGGCAAGCTCTTGTGCCTCTTATATTTATCATTATAACGAGCCCGTTTTTCCTTACAATCAGGGCCACATAGTGTCTCTCTGATTTCTTGGTAATCTGGCCTATGGATGAATTCTTTCAACAACTCAATTGGGTTAGTGCCTGGCAACACATCAATAGCAAGTCTTTCAATTGCTCTTTCAATTCCTTCAGTTCTGCGGGTGCCATTTTATTTGGGGGAGTAGATATAGGCTTAGTGCCTGGCAACACATCAATAGCAAATTCAATCTCCCGCTCGGGTGGAAGGCCTGGAAGCTCTTCCGGGAACACATCCGGAAATTTATTTACTACGGGAACCGACTGAAGAGTTGGCGATTCAGCTTCTATATCTTGAACTCGCACTAGATGATAAATACAACCTTTTGTGATCATTTTCCTTGCCTTTAGGTAGGAAATAAACCTACCTTTTGGTGACGCCGTATTCCCTTTCCATTCCAAGACTGGTTCTCCCGGAAATTGGAAACGAACCGTTTTCATTCTACAATCAACATTGGCATAGCAAGAAGCCAACCAATCCATGCCCATAATGACATCAAAATCTACCATTTCTAGCTCATGCAAGTCAATCATGGTACGACGATCACAAATCACAGTCATACAATTTCTATATACTCGGCTAGCTATTACCGATTCACCCACAGGTGTAGACACCTCAAAAGGTTTGATCGACTCCGGCTCGACTCTAAATCGACCAGCAATATATGGAGTAACATATGACAATGTGGAACCCGGATCAATCAAAGCATATACATCATGAGAGAATAGCGATAATATACCTGTGAGCACGGCAGGAGAAGACTCAAGATCTTGGCGTCCAGCCAAAGCATAAATACGGTGCTGAGGACCGCTAGAACTGGGAGCTCTGCCTCTGCCTCTACCATGGCCGACTGGCGCATGTGAAACTGGCCCCGTAGGGCGCACAGATGCTGAAGATCCGGCTACCGACCCTGATGGCTGGGTCCTACCTCTACCATGTACTGAGGGGTAATCACACATGATATGGCCTGTTCGGCCATATGAATAGCAAACATCTGAACCTGATCGGCATTGACCCTAATGCGACTTCCCACACTGGGAACATCGTGGCACGGGTGGTCTCACCTGACCCGAATCACCCCTAAACTGGGACCCTGAAAAAACTCGGACTCGGCCCTGAACGGGAAGTTCTATCAAATCTCTGGCCTGAAAACCATGGAGGTGCACTGGTCATAGAATAGCCTGAATGCCTGGGAAACTGCTACCGGTGCCCACCTCTAAACTCGCTCATCGGACCCGAAGATCTAGCCCTCTTGTTATGTCCCCGATCTTGCTCACATTCACTCCTCTGCTGTTGTAAACTTTCTTCTAAGTTCTGAGCGTGGGCCTGAATGCATGCAATGTCCATACCGTCCTGAAGGGACGCAGTCAAACACCTATCCATCAAATGTGGTCCTAGGCCTTTAACAAATCGGTGTACCCGGTCACCCATATCCGCTACCATGGCTGAAGCATACCTAGCCAAGGAGTTGAAGCGGAGACTGTACTCTAGAGCACTCATACTACCTTGCCTCAAATTTAAGAATTTATCGGCTCTAGCTCGCTGGACTTCTGGAGGCATATAATAACGGAGAAAAGCATCAACAAACTCTTGCCATACCGGGGGAGGTGCATTGGTTCCCCGTGAAGCCATCCAGACTGTATACCACTGGATCGAGACATCTCTCAATCTATATGACGCTAACTCCACTGACTCGGTGTCTGAAGCATGTATCAATCGAAGCGTCCTCAACATACCATCAATAAAGTCCTGGGGGTCCTCCTCCGGCTTTGACCCAAAGAATTCCGGAGGGTTTAAAGTAATGAAGTCACGGGCCCTTGCACTAACAGCCCTGTCACCCTGCCCTGTACTTTGCCGCTGAGTTTGAGCAGCAACCAACTGTGTAAGCAAATTAATGGCCTCTTTTACATCTTGGCCCGAAGCATCTGGTGGAGGAGCTGGAGCTGGGGCTGAAGCTCCCTCACGCTCCTCAGTAAGAGGCACTGTCTGGGAGGACTGAGATTGAGCCGCACTCTGGGACTCACGTTCCTCTACTACCGGTGGCGGTGCTCTTTCAGCCCGCTTTTCTGCCACCGTCTTGCCCTTTTGGGCAGCTCTAGTCTTTCTCTTTTTAGGCATCTCTGAAATGCACAACACACGATTTAGGGACAAGAATTTCTTACATCATAGCTCTATCACATGATTCTTATGAAGAAAGAAGGTCATTTATTCCTAAAATGTCCGTAGCTTCTTGTTTATAAGTGTGGCGCGCAACACACCCATAACCAAGACTCTACTAGATACGGCTCGTAGACACACCCTAGGACTGAACTGCTCTGATACCACTTTTGTCACGACCCGACTAGGGCCGCGACGAGCACTCGGCGCTATCCCACCCGGGCACCCCTTTAACATACTTTCACATAACGTATAGGTGAGCCATAAATCAAATTATGCATTCTAGCCATCAATCATACTAGTCCCAATTGGACGACAACATTTCTTATATCAACATAGACATCTATGCCACATCAATGTACATGGGCCGACAAGGCAAACAAAATGACATACAAAATTATAGGCTGACAAGGCCAAACACATCTAACCACATACACATGTCTACGATCCTCTAAGAAGGTTATAACATATCACATGGGCGGGACAGGATCCCGCTATGCCCATAATTATGTACACAAAAGAATAAGTACCCAAAAGCTATAGCTCCGAATGAAATGGAGCTCCCCTATGTAGTCCCTGAAAATATAGCTATGGGTCAAGCCTGTCTCCCTGTGCACCTGCGGGCATGATGCAGCGTCCACAAACAAAAGGACGTCAGTACGAAGAGTGTACTGAGTATGTAAAGCATGATCAACATCAATAAGAAAGCGTAATAGACAGCATAAACGATAACATAAGATGGGAGATAATAATATCATTGTCATAGCACTTACTTGCTTTCCATATGGACATTCCATTTCCATCATGTATTCGTATACAAAATCTTTTTCATTGGTATTCACACTCCTATTCATATCGTCTACATTTCATATACATTGCTTATACATATCCTTTGCACAACATTTACATATCCTTAGCATATTCGTACTCATATATATATATATATATATATGTATACATACATACTTATAGCCTTTATATAGCTTTTGTATAGCGTACCCGACCATAAAGGATCGGTGTTTCATACATACTTGGCCAGCCAAGGCTCAAGGTCATACATACCTGGCCCTGCCAATGCTTCAGGGTTATCCATACCTTCTGCAGAAGTGCGCGCGCGTTACGTAGTCATATACATACTCTATACATATTCATATACATACATTCTACCAGATATCATAAGCTCGGGGTCTTATCATAGCCCTTCATAGGCACACGTACATACAATAGCCCATAGGCATATTAATCATCACATTATTCTCATCATTATTACTATCATTATCACTATCTTCGTTGTTATCATTACATCTATCTTATAGGCCTACTCGTCATACGAGAAACTTAGTACTATCGTAGCACATCAAGCCTCGTGAGCTTATTAGCTCGGAATGTCAATCATTTGAAGAAATCATAGACTTATAGAAGATTTAGACGTTAGGCCAAAGAACCATGCCTTATGAAAGAAGGGTTAGCCTTACATACCTTTTCGTTCGACTATATAGCACTTGCACGTTCTCTTTCAATACTTGCGTTTATACCTTCATTAAGGTCATACCATCGTTAGAATCGACAACTAGCATAAATGGATGAAGCTAGAGAAAATCTGACAGCATCTCCTTTACTTATACAAAATTCCTCCATATTGTAATTCAACTCCCAAACGTCAACAATACATTTACAATATCATAACAATAGCCTTTAGTCATCTACATTACCCATATTCTCAATTCACTTCCAATTTTTCATATTCAAGACCATAACACACGATTTCGTCCATTCACATACAATGCCTATTTCATGATCTTAACGTCATTTATAACCCATTCATGTCACAACACAACAACAATCATGATTCAATTCAAACTATTTCTCAAAATGTCACTATTCATCTTTCATGACCCATTTTGCTATACTCTTCTAAAATCCAAGAATTTCAACTTCCAAATACCTTAAGAAACATATAAATACCATAAATCTTACCTTAGATGTTGTAGGAACAAGCCTTCGTCGAAATACTCCACTTGAGGAAAAACCCTAGTTTTTTTCCATTTGGATTTCTTGACTTGAATGATCTTTAATGGGTTTGCTTACACTTGATTCACTTGTTTTGTGTTGTTGATCACTAAAAACCCTTGAAAACTTGTGGAATATATGTAGAGAGATGTTTTAGAGAGAAGGGGTGTGATGTAGAAGTGAAGTGAAATAAGCCTTGGTCCCCTTATTTAATGTCTTAAAAATCTGATTTGAAGTGCACAGTGGTCGTAAACTTGGTTTACGGTCCGAATTCCAGTTTACGGACCGTCATTCGTGGTCGTATTTAATCATAACAGAACCAAAAACTCAGGCTGGGACATGGTGATTTGCGATCACGGTTTACGGGCCGTAAACCACCTTACGGTCCGTATTCCAGGTCATATTTAACCATTGATCATTTGGCAGAAAGTTGAAGTTTTGGAAGCCACAATACGACATGGCAGTTTACGGACCGTATACTACTTTACGGTCCGTGTTTTATTTTACGACCACTGGCCAGAATGCAAACTTTCAACTTTTCACATTTCCAAAACCTATAATTATTCATTATGGAGCATAACCTCACTCTTATTGCGATTGCCTTTGGAATCTTATTTAGGGTCATCAAATGTCGTTTCTTTCTCATGGAAACATCATACACTCGTGCTCATCACTAGGTCATTCACCCGCGTACCAACGGAAGATTTTTTTCCGAGGTGTAACAGTTTCTAGAGAGTTCTTGAAATGTTGGATGAAAAATGAAATGAAATAATGACTTGGTCCCTTTTTAATAACGTGAAATCTGATCTGTCGGGAAAATTATACGGACACTTATACGGTCCGTATAAGTGACCGTGAAATCGCCCCATTAACACTCGATTCTGTGACCATTTGACGGCACTTTATACGGGCCGTATAATTTTATACAGGCCGTATAAGTGACCGTAAAATCACCTCTTCAACAACTTGCCTCTGTGACCATTATACGACACATTATACGGGCCGTATAACTTTATACGGTCCGTATAAGTGACCGTATAATCTCACCAGTGAGGGACTTCACTGTGATAATTCTGCGGTCCATTATACGGACCGTATAACATTATACGAACCGTATAATCGATCGTATAACTCATCTTTTCACTGATCTTGTTCTTGTCACTTGGTTTGATCTTCAATCCTTATGGAACCTTCTTGACACTTGTGCCTTTCTTTTCGTACATTTGTGTAGTGATCAAGAGGCATAATCATGTAATTCAAAAATCGCAACCAAACACGGGCCTCCCTCTGAAAGTTTGTCATCGGCAAGCTCTTGTGCCTCTTATATTTATCATTATAACGAGCCCGTTTTTCCTTACAATCAGGGCCACATAGTGTCTCTCTGATTTCTTGGTAATCTGACCTATGGATGAATTCTTTCAACAACTCAATTGGGTGTTCTGGGATGCCAAGTGAGGCATATAAAGTCAGTAGAGATAAAGGCACCCACTCACCTCAAAGGTACACTGACAGCCTTTCCTCCTCTAACACCATCAGATTTAGATTGGCATAGAGCTCTAAAATGAGGTTGATATTCACCTCCCCAGCATGTCAAAGACCGACCTCCATCCCATGGCAATGATTTGATTGTATATGTCCCTAAAATTATTCTTCTATAGGGCTGGATTGACTGCACGCTCGTGGATGTACCCTTCTGAAAGATCAAAGTTACCATACCATCCCTTCGTGTAACCACCGGTTATGACTCAACATGGGCAAGGCCTCGAGGAATAAACTCTAGGAATAGGTGTGTTTAGGCTCTTACCCGTCCCTAATTTTGTCCCTTTCTTCTTTTAAGGAGGGTTGTTAGAGCGGCCTCTCTTTTTGCCATGGAAGAGGAGGCAGTGTCTTTACCTTTGCTTCTTGGGTTAACCATTGTGCCTGCACAAAAAAAACCATCTAGTCGATAAGTACAATTCAATAACCAAATAGGGTCGCAGAACGACTCCACACATAGTTCTATTATATGTACTTGTGTTTGGAGTACTTCACGCATTATATTCAGGCACAAATCATGGCTATTTCATCTTTTAATGCACGTCCGGGGGTGAACTGACCCCACACTTATTCTAAACTATTTAAAATGAAGAAGTTAACTAATCCTAATCTAGTTTTAAAAAAAATAGAAAGAAAAACTATGTTTTAGGACTTGGGTTTATGTTTCACAAGTTTCCCATAATCAAATATCCCTTCAAATTGATGTCCAAGGGTTCATATAGTTGTTTAATGTTACATTGCTACTCAAGACTTCATAATTTTCACAAAAACTTGGTTAAGGAATTTTATCGAACACCTTGTGGGCGTAAAACTTCCTCGTTTGATTTTACAACAATGGGGGTTGTATAACTCTCCCTTTTTCAATAGGGAATCATTATTCTATCCCTAAACATCATAATCAATCAATACAACACTAATCCCTACCCAAAATTGGCCAAGCCCAAAACCCTAGTTTTCAACTTTCAAAACTCAAGAACAAGGTGAAAGAGGTAAAGGGATTTCATGAATTGATGATGATAATTACTTACATTGTGGTGTTAATGCATGATGGATGCAAGTTCTTGTGTTTTGATTAGGATTGAAAAGGAGTTGGGGAATGGGTTTTTGATTTTAGAGAGAGATAGAGCCGGTTTGTGTTGTGAACTTATGAATTAAAAGGGAGAAAGTTGTGTCTTATAACTTAGAAGAAAAATTCGAACTGGGCCGATCCATGCGTTGGTTGCGTGTCGCGCACCTAGCGTAGGTTAGCCCAGTCTCCAAAACTCAGAAAATCCACGCGGTGGATGGGTATCGGGTGCCGATCGCGAAAAAACCTGATCTCTGAATCACAATTTTTGGTACTCAGACACCATGTGCGCTGCTTGCGCGACGCGTGAGCACCGCACATACGAAAACTGGAGTATTTTTTAGTGACTTTTCACTCATTTTGCGTTCCCACTCCTTCCGTAGTCCTGAAACATGAACAAGCATGAACTATATACATGAAAAGTTGGTTGTCTCCAACAATCGCTGTAGGTAAGGTTGTGGCACGACATCTTTCTGTGTTTCTCTTTTTTTTTTCTTTTCTTTATGCTAATAGTAAAAACACGGGTTGCCTCTCGAGGAGCGCTTGATTTAACGTTGTGGCACCACACAGGCTCTTTCAAGCCTCTTCAAATGCAATAGAGGTCCTCTTGCGATCAATGACCTATCCAAAATAATGCTTCACTCGTTGCCCATTCACCAAGAAAGTTTCGTTAGAATCTAGTGGCTTCAGCTCAACCACTCCATGTTTAGTCACACGAACTATCTCAAACGGTCAAGAGCACTTGCTCTTCAACTTCCTACCAAACACCTTGAGCCTTGAATTATACAACAAAGCTAACTGAAGAGCAAAAAGTTGCTCATCTAAGAAGGTCTCCTTAACCACCACATCTTCATCAACATGCTCCCGACCCTCAAGTCTAGATAAGTGGTCATATATATATATATATATATATATATATATATATATATATATATATATATATATATATATATATATTGGTTCTCTATGCCCTTTTGATCAATAATATCAATATCAAACTCTTTTAGCAGCAACATCCAATAAATGAATATGGGCTTTGAATCCTTTTTTGCGAACAAATAGTAAAAAGCAGTATGATCAGTATACACTATCACCTTCGTCCCCACCAAGTAGGATCGGAACTTGTCAAAGGCGTAAACCACAGCCAATAACTTCTTCTCTATAATCGTATAGTTCATTTGGGTTGCATCAAGTGGCTTGTTAGCATAATAGATGGGACGAAAGATCTTGTCCCTTTTCTGACCGATAACAGCCCCACAACAAAATCACTTGTATCACACATCAACACGAACGACATAATAGGTGCAGTCACTGACCTAAACTTGAGCTTGTCAAAATCCTTCTGACAGGATTCATTGAACACAAACTTTATATCCTTTTCTAGCAGCTTGCACATCGAATTTGTGTTCTTTGAGAAGTCTTTGATAAGAAACCTGCATGTCTAAGAAAACTGCTCACCCCTCTAATAGTTATAGGAGGTGGCAATTTCTCAATTGCCTCTACTTTAGCCCTATTGCCCTTGCTTGACACTTTATGTCTGAGAACAATGCCTTCTCAAACCATGAAATGACATTTTTCCCAGTGAAGCACCAGATTTGTTTCTTCACGTCAAGCCAATACCGCATTAAGATGTCGCAAGCACTCATCGAATGAATCACCAAAGACCGAGAAATCATCCATGAACACTTCCACAATATTTTCCACCATATCAGTGAAAATAGCCATCACACATCTCTGGAAGGTACTTGAGCATTACATAATAAAAAAGGCATCCTTCGAAATGCAAAAGTGTCGTAAGGGCAAGTGAAAGTGGTTTTCTCTTGATCTTCGGGTGCTATCATAATATGATTTATAAATTGAATAGCCATCCAGGAAACAATAAGAATCGCCTGGCTAACTGATCGAGCATCTGATCCATGAAGGGCAAAGAAAAGTGATCTTTTCTTGTTGTAGTGTTTAACTTCTGATAATCAATACAAATCTACTAACCAGTGGATGTTCTCTAAGGTACCAGCTTATCATTCTTTTTTTTCACCAAAGTTATGCCCCCTTTCTTCGGGACACATTGAGTAGGGATCACCCACTTGCTGTCTGAGATGTGGTAAATAATGCAGGTATCAAGCCACTTAATCACTTCTTTCTTCACCACCTCTTTCATGATTGGGTTCAGCCTTCTCTAATTTTCAATACTGGGCCTGCTATCCTCTTCCAATAATATCTTAAGCATGCAAAATGAGATATTGATCTCTCAAATGTTAGCTATAGCCCGTCCGAGAGCTCGGATCCTATCTCTCAATACCCGCAACACACGTTCAACCTGCACATCAGACAAAAAGGTAGAGAGGATTACGGGCAATATGTTACCACTTCCCAAGAAAGCATACCGTAAGTGAGAAGGTAGAGGTTTCAGCTCAAGAGCCGAGGCCTCCTCAATGAAAAGTGTCGGTTTCTTCCAAGATTTCGATCTCTCCAAGTCTTCAAATGGATTATTGGCTTATACATAGGTGCAAGAAGTGTCAAGAATGTGAAGGTACTCCTTGACTACCCCATCTTACATTAAATGCTCACCATATACCAATGTTATCTACAAGGGATCTCTGGAAACCAGAAAGTGATTTAGCTCTGTATTTGTTAGCTCGGGTTCCACCAGTGTGATCATCTTCAGTTCCTCATAATAGGAAGCCAACTTAGTAGCTTTGAACACATCAAAAGTAGCTTCATGCCCATTTACTGTCATGCACATCTCCCTATCTCTAACTCTGATGACCGCATCAACAGTAGCTAAAAATCCTCTCCCCATAATGAGATGTACATTCTTATTAGCTTAGCAATTAAGAATAATGAAGTCAACTGACAAGATGAATGGGCCCACTTTCATGAGAACATCTCCAATTATGCCATCAGGGTATGCTAGAGATCGATCCACCAATTGTAAAGTGCCTGTTGTTGTTCTTGGCTCACCCAATCCCAACGTTCGGGACACAGAGGTAGGCATCAGATTAATATTAGCACCCAAATCACACAATTCTAGCCCATCCCCAATGTTACAAACAATAATGGAGATGGTGAGACTGCCTAGATCTTTCAGCTTTGGTGGAATCTTGTTCCTCACTCTAGAACTGCACTCTTCAGTAAGTGCTACTGTCTCAAACTCTCTCAGACATTGATGTACTTAGAATATTTCAGGACCTCTTGCAAGAGCTCCACCAAAAGGATGTTGATGTGTACCTGCTTCAAGATCTCAAGGAATTTCTTACAAACCGAATCGGCCTTCTACTTCTAGAGTCTTTACGGGAACGATGGTGGTGACCTGCATGCCACTACCTCTGACTGCTCTGCAACATTATCTACAATTTTCTATTCGCTCTCTGTCCTCTTATTGGGAATCAGCTCAACATTCATCTTCTTGTTCTTTGGAGGAACTTCTTCCAATTGTGTGTCATTTCTCAAAGAGATAGCATGAAGTTGCTATTTTCCCGGAGGTCTGATAGTTTGAGAAACTACCATTTGGCCCATCTGACGTTCTAGCTCATGGGTGGATTTCTGCAATTCATTGATCACCTGTTGCTGCTACTGAGAAATATAATGGTTCTGAGACATCCATTGCTTTATTGTTTCCTCCAAAGAGCTACTCACCTGCTGCCCCTGAGACTTTTGATAATTATTCTGATAATTTGGATTGTATTTGTTTCCGAATTGATGTACACCACACCGATTCCGGAGTCTCATATAGTAGACTGATTCTGGGTTAGCAGGATTCAAAGGACAGTTGGCGAATAAATGATCTCTGCCAGAATCATCGGAATGCTCTTGTGCCTAATTGACTTGCTGCACCTGATTCCCGAGTGAAGCATTGGTCAGCCTGTTAACAACAAGAAAAAGTTGACCAAGGTCTGCTCGAATAGTAGTAACATCATCTACGTAGAGTACTTCAGCAGCTTTCTGAGTAATTCCTGAATGAGTCCTCTTGAGTATCTTCAGACATTAGCTCAAGAAAGGCTTCGATTTGTTCATATGTTTTAGAAAAGATCTGGCCCTAACATGAAACATTCAACAAAGCTCTCGAATCATGCCTTAGTCCTTCCACAAAATAGTGCCCAATGATCTCCTTCGGCTACATATGATATGGACAGTCCTGCAAATAACCCTTGTACCCCTCCTATGCTTGTGGTAGAGATTCAAAATCTTTCTGAGTGAATTTAGCAATTTTCTCTCTCAACTCCTTCATTTTCCTGGATGAAAAGAATTTCTCAATGAATTTTCTTGATAATATCTTCCACGAAGTAATAGAGCCAACAGAAAGATTCTGGAACCAATCCCTTGCTTCCCCAATCAATGGGAACGGAAACAAGGCCATCTTCTCACAATTGTCGGAGACATCTCTATATTGAAAATTTTCGCTCAACTCCATGAACGTCATAAAGGGCTTATGCGGGTCTTCATGAGGCTTACCTATATACTAACACGTATTCTGCACCAGCCGCACTATTCTTTCTTTCAGCTCAAATTTTCCGTTGATATCAGGCTTGACAATAGCAACAACTTTTTCAGCAGCTCTTTCAACTTCCTTGTTCTCGACATCGGTGTTGTCAACCAACTTAAGATTACGCTCGTCGTTTGCTAGCTTTTTCTGCTTGTGTAATGTCTGTTCAATTTCTGGGTCAAAGTTAGCTAATGCTTTTCCTTGACTTCGAGTACTTGGCATTTCAAGAGAATTCACCTGAGGAGCATAAGTCAACCAAAGAACTAGAGTAAAAGCTTGAATAGAAATTAAAAATTCAAACTAGAAAAACAGTAAATTTTCCAAGTCCCCGGCAACGGCGCCAAAAACTTGTTGCTCCCATATGTACATGCAAGTATACGTGGTCATACAAGTAATATAGGATTTAAAGTCCAGATATCGTACCCACAGAGACTTAGATTTTATACTATTCAACTAATTCAAATTCCGTCATAACTATTTAAGAGAGTAAAAATCAAGATATTTTTTGTAACCAAACTATTGACTGAAAGTAAATTAATAAACCAAAACTGTGGTCTAGATGACGGGGAATAAGACTGTAAGGTTTATCAGAAGGTTTATCAGATGAGAAAGAGTTCCAAGGTCATGGCTTTTGACCATCTAGTTAAACCTTCTAACAATTCTACCTATTTTATTTCCTGGGTGATGGGTTTATGTTAACCTTATGATATTCTTTCGAACTACTCACAAGCCTATAGATTTTACTCTTAACGTCTATATTTCTATAATCGCCAGAAATAATAAGAACACATTTATATTTCCGTAAATAACTAAGTAGGGCTAAATGGTATATTTCTATCCTAAGTGGAGAAACGATTAATTGAACAAACTCTATTTATTCTTACTACGTACGTGAATTCGCTCTTTTAAGTTCAACTTACACACCATAGATAGCATCTAATTAGTGATCAAGTAATTAAGTAATTAAGCACAAGAATAAATAAGCATCCCAAAGATGGGAATTTAATAGATAGAAATTATCGTCAAACAAACTATCATGTCTTTTGCCACAACCCTAGAATAAGAAAGTTTAGCTACCCATGATTCTGGAAGAACAACATGAATTCATGATTCATCTAGGGTTGAATGAAGAAAATAAAGTAAAAACTAATAGAGAATAAGAACAACAACTTACAAATCTTAAGAATAATACCCGAGTTGAATATTTATCCCATAAATAATGATCAAATACTTAACCCCCTGTATCTTCTAAACACTCCAGTAGTCGTATCTAACTATACAATCCATAGTTATGCTTCACCTATACATTGACTAAGGAGGAACTACAAACACGGTCATAATATCCTTTACTAATACCGTCAAATCCCAAAAATCGGTCCAACGCAAACGATTACTCATTATCTTACTAGATCCTGAAATATCACCCCTTCCTATAGCCACGTTTGTTGAAGCCTATAGATCATATGCTAGAACGAGTGCTGCTAACTATGCTTCAATTACTGTCTAATGAGGAACCATAACGCTTGCGTTGTCTAAACTATAACTACCCTACAACCTTCCCTACTCAGGTACCTCATGTCTTTCATCTCACCTCTTTGCCTTTCAAACTTCTTACCTTTCCTCCCGATGCCCTCATGACCTTTTCCCCCGCTCATACGAGATAATTGTTCACACTCTAATGTTCTAGCTTTATGCTTCCACACCTAATGCACCCATGGTCTATTAAGGACCTCACATTCACTCATTATATGCACAAACTAAAATCGAGACCCTAGGACTCAACTTTCCCGCAGCTGTATCCCATCTCTTACTAATCGTCCTCTTTTTAGTCATAGGCATCGCCATATTTATGGACCATGAAGATTAGGAATAAACTTCTTATGACTCAGCTCTATCGCATGATCTAGAACAAGAAAGAAATGTGACAATCCTAAATGTCCCATAGCCTTCTGCTTATAAGTGTTGCGTGCTACACACCCATAAACAAAACTCTACCAGACACGACTTGTCGACCTCCCAAGGAGAACCCTCTCTGATACCGGAGGGGTGAAACCTTCAGCGGCCTAACTTGCCAGGCAAAAACGTACCCTTCTTATTACTCAACTTGAATGAGTCATGGGCTGACAAGGCCGTCACATGATGGCCAAATAAAAGATGGACTTCTATCCAAGTAGCAAAACCCAGAGGAACATGCATATATATATGTGTGTGTGTGTGTGTTTATGTGTGTGTGTGTACTGACGAGGCTGCCATGAAAGTCTGTAAATCCGAAAACAGGGCCGATGAGGTCCCACACTCTACTAAATACAGGTCGCATGTCTACAAGCCTCTAGGGGTAGCATGATTGTAAGAAGGTCGGGATAGGGTCCCGCCATACCCATAATTCATAAATATATATACTCAAGAGTCACCTAGCATACCGAAAACTATAGAAACTAAGAAATGAGCGGAGTGTGACCATCAACACTGAGCTGGGGCCCTCTATCCAGAAGTTCCTTCTATCTGGCTACAGGGACCTGCTGACATGAAACACAACGTCTTAGCAATAGGATGTTAGTACGGATAAATGTACCGAGTATGTAAGGCAGGAATATACAAGTAATGGAAATAAAGTATAGAGTAGTAGTGAAGAAGTAACCTGAAACTCTGAGTACTACTGAGAACATGTGACTTGCATGTATTAGTTTAAAATACACACACACACACACACACACACACACACACACACACACACACATATATATAAGCCACACTATGGGGCTGCATATCATCATGAAGCCACTCTCTGGGGCTAACATCATCATCGTAACGTACCCAACTGCAGCGGTGTGCACAATAGGTACATTCTCGGCTGACTATAGCGCTACTCGGAGAAGTAAAATATATATATATATATATATATATATATATATATATACATATATATTAATGCATGATGAACTCGTGGAACATGATATGAGACCATCAGAGTGACATACGGTCGGTAGCCTCCGAATTCATTATGTAACTATCACATCAACATATAACTCCTGGGAAAACTAGAGAGCATGTGTAAATGAACTAAGTAAAATATCGAAACATTGAAACACGAGATATATAGGCATTAAAGTAGAGTTTTCTCCTTATGGGGACATCCGTTAGCTAGTACGGTTAGATTAGTGCTGAAAGAAAAGAAAGAGAAACCTTGCATATCTTGTTAGCTCCCTTGCCAGTCCAATATCGCAATTCGTCTAGCGGTTCAATCTACAATAGCTATAACATCTCTCGTTAGGCTAAGAATATACTTGGTATATATCATGTATATCAAATGGCGAACTTGTCGTATTATGAATCAGACAACATTTCCCCTGTTTCTACTGCTTCCCCTCAAGCTTATAACACCAAGAACAAGAAGATCTATATTTACTCCACCATAATTAACTTGGAACAACCTCCATACAGCCAATACCGTACCAACAATCTTACAGATGCCAATTAACGAAACTAGTACCCAACACGACAAGCGGTAAGCTCGGTTTGCAACCAATAACCACCCCTTTCCCCCTATATTCTTCCTTAATTTTAACACAGCAACGACCATCATCTACATGCCCAACAACTAGTTTTATGACTTTCGATAGCAGTCCCGTAAGTCCTACACAACAAACGTACTAATATGAGCCTTATGGTCTCTTCTACAACGGTAGGAGAATTTTAAATACCGTATACATGTATGCATGCAAGGACTTGTGCATTCTGCCCCGCACTTTCAAGAAACACGCAACTACTACAACCATGAGAGAGAGAACGACGAGAACTCGGGGATTTCAAAGGAGAATCAAATAGAAAAAAACTTTTCATACCAGAAGGAAGAGCAACCATGGCTACTACTAAGTCCATTACTGCCTCCATGCTCCTAAGAGATTACTTTTAGTTCAACCAATATGTAGCTCCAACCCCTTTGGACAGTGGGGTCCACTTCTCCTAAAAAAAATATATATGAATTGAACATCTCCTATATAACCACCACATCATCAATTTCATGAATGAGTCACTTCCTTATTTAGTGACATTCATCCACGTGGAAAAGGTGCTCACCTAATTATGGTAAGTTCTTTTTCTTGTCTTTAGTTAATTCCTTTTCTTTGTCATTTTGTCCCTACACTCCTAATTTAACTAACACACATGAGTAACTCTTTGATCTCAAATTGTTTGTACACCAAATTATTTTTAACACACTTCCTACACTTATAATAATGATCTTGAGGTATAGCACTAGTCCGTATCACCTTTCGGGACACAAAATATTATTTTCAATTTCTCATTGTCCCACTTTAAAGCCTTGAATTATTTTTGGACTTCATCCTTTTTGTCCATATTACTACTATACTCGTCCTGGTTTACTTAATCTCTTTTTTACTTTAAAGTCGGACGAGTTCATGTCGATTAATCTATGATGCACCTTAACGTATGAAAATACGGGATGTAACAGCGAAGAGGGCATAAAGGTGACGCCTTTTGTTTTAAAATGAGATAAAAGAAGCAAAACAAAAAGTATATGTTATAACAGGACTTAAGCTAGGGTTTTTTTGCATCTGCGCCACTTCGCTTCTGTTTCTTTGGCTTTTTGGTACTCGATCGAGCAAAACTTCACTCTTTTAGCTACGTTCTTTCTTCTTTCTTTTTTCTCCTCAGCTTCTTCTTTGTTTTCTTTCGAATCTGCAACTTCTGCCTTCTTCAAATTCTTTGGTTTTTCTTCTACTATTTTCTTCAGAACCTCGCGCAACTTCTTATTTTTTCTCCTATGTTATTGTCATTTATTTTCTTTCCTCTGTTTTTCCTCTTCTGATAGTTTTTCCTCTTCAATTTTCAACCTAGATTTGTTGTATAATAATCATTAATTTCTTACAGAGTGACAAAAGAAGAGACATAGGTTGGAATTACTTGTCACAAACAACATTTGATTGGTGGGTACAAAAATGTAAAATGATGTCTAATGTGTCAGCCTAAAATTTGGGAAGACACAAAAGCGTATTTTTAGAGTTATAATATAATAAAAGCTCAAATATTACACAAAGCATCTTTGGTTAATCTCACAAATGAAGATGATGAAATGACGCCTCCTCCCTGAAAAACAAAAAAAAAAAATGTCATCCATTGGATCAGCCACGGTGCGGACCGCGATGAAATGTCCTCTCAATCTTTATTTCCCGCAAACATCATGGGGAAAAGGAAGAATGGGAAAGCCTGATGAAACCAAGAAGTTGCTAAGGGATCACATTGAAAGTGTTTTCGCATCATGGATGTCTGATGAAGGGCTCCCTTTAAATTTTGTCAATTACAAAACTTTTGATAAATTCATTGAGGTCGTAGGACAATATGACATAGGGATGAAGCGGCGTAGCAATGAAGCTTTCGGATGTTAGGTGTATTTATATGCCTGACCACCGTGTTTTACCCATGTTAATACCTGGTTTAGAGGACTAATCGCACTAAATACACCAAACTAATATTGAATCTTACATTACGAGCTGATACGTGCATTACTTTTACATTTAGGTACTTTACATGAAAAATGTGTCGATTCAGAGAAAAAGAATCTCTAAGGCATGAATGAAGATGAGACCTCGCTGAGCAAAGTTCAAAGCGAGACCACACTTTGCCATATTCCTCATTCATAGATCAACCAGAGGAGAAATAAAAGTATGGAAAATGTTAAGTCATAGAAGTAGCCATGACCTCATTGAGCAAGATCCAGAGCGAGATGCTTCCAAACCCTTCTCTCAGCGAGCCAAAATGTAAAGAGGAGGGAAGAAATTGAAAATTGGCTTAGTAAGAAGAACAAGGACTGTCTCGCTAGGCGAAGGCCGCATTGAGACACACCCTCGCTATTGAGATCACCCAGCTAGCCTATGATGATACCGAAGGTAATTGGGAAATTCACCAAGTGTAGAAGTGAGCAGCAGTCTCCTCGAGCAAAGGCCTCGATGAAGACAAGCCTCACTATATAACTCGCTCAACGAGCCCATTTTGACGACGGGAATAAAATTTTAAGTCTTGACCCATTTTGGATGGGCTTTGGAAGATTATTTCTCAATGTTATAAATAGAATTCTACGTAGTTACCATTTCATTCCAGTTCAGACTACCTAGAAAAACTCTCTCTCTAAGCCAAAACCCTAAACCTAGCCGAAACCCTAATAGTTTCCAACCTTTTCACGGGGATAATGGCCTCTCCGGCCATTGGACAGCCTCCTAATTTGGTTGTCCAGGCTAATACAACAACACCCACGCAACCTATTCACCTTTTACCGAATCAAACTTATGTAACAGCCCTTAATCCTACTACTTCTACTACTACGTATAGTCCTACATTACCCATGAGAAAGATCACATATTTGCATGGAGAGCCCATGGTAGTATGGGATGAAGAGGAGATTGAGAAGATGATTATTAAGGAAAAACTACAATATGCTGTCGTTGGGAAATTCTCATATGGATGGCCTGACGTGAAAGATTTGAGAACCTTAATTCCAAAGCAGTGTGGTTTGAAAAAAGAGTCTATTATCGGTTTGTTGAGCAATATGTATGTACTAATACGTGCTTTTTCTTT
The DNA here is from genome assembly GCF_019175385.1 of Lycium barbarum. Taxonomy (NCBI): domain Eukaryota; kingdom Viridiplantae; phylum Streptophyta; class Magnoliopsida; order Solanales; family Solanaceae; genus Lycium; species Lycium barbarum. Next base: position 72,062,315 of record NC_083347.1, on the reverse strand, counting down.
AGAAGATTACGTGACCTTATTGTCCAAACCTGCATATTACATTATGCATAAGAACTGGTCCTATCCCATGTGTGCGTTCAAATGGGATCCATGGTTTGATCCAGAGGAGGAAACAAAGATTGCAATTGCATGGATATCATTCCCATCATTACCTCCAAACTATTTTTTGAAAGAAGCAGTTTTGTCACTAGCATCTACTGTTGGGAAATCCCCTACAAGTTGATATGGCCACAACTAATAAAACCAGGCCAAGTTGTGCGAGAGTGAAGGTAGAAGTAGACTTGCTTGGAGAATTCCCAAAGAGAATTAGTACAAGGATGAAGAAGAAGAGTACTGGGGAGATTGTGGACAAATGGATAAAAATTAATTATGATTATATTCCTAAGTACTGCAAAAACTGCAAACTTCAAGGGCATAATGAGCAAGATTGCTATGTCATTCATCCAGAATTGTATCCCAAGGATGAAGAACAAAGTTCAGACAAAGAACAGGAGGAAAACAGTAAGGAAGATTAAAGGAAGAATAAGGATCAAAAGAATGCAAAACATAACAGGTCTGAGAGTAAGGATTACAAAGGGCCTAATGCTAACATAATGAAAGGGAAGGAATCAGAAGACAAGGTACAGCCTGCAGAGGTTAATGATAATGATGGATTCAAGGAGAAGAAAGGAAAACAATGGAATAACAGGCACTTTCATAGAGGTAAATATGATGAAAATTCTTGGAAACCGAAGGAGAATCAAACTCTGCAAAATAATCAATATGCAGCACTGCAGAACACATATGAGGATATAATAGAGTTGACTGATATGCAGAAGTCTTCAGATGGAAGGATGGTAGAAGCAAAGGTGTCTGATGCTTCAAATCAGATTGTTACAGTGCAGCAAATTGTAGACATTAAGGATAAGGTCAAGGAAAAGGAGATGGAAGAATCAAAGGAAAAGCAGATAGATGAATCAAATCAGGTGGAGAGGATATTAGCAAAGGCATGGATTGAAAAGAACTTTGGAAAACAACTCAATGATAAAGGAGAGCTCTTGTCTCAACAGGTGTCTAAGGGAATTCAAATACTATATTTAGACAAGAGAAGGAACATGACTCAGGAGAAACTAGTGACACTTTAATTCAGAAAAATTGGAGGAAGAAGAAAAGTCAGGTGAAGTGATGCAGGAGGATGCTGATCAAGATGAGACTCCTATATCAGATGAGAAAGTGGAGGCTAATGCAGGAAAAGAAGGAAAGGAAGTCACAAGGCCACCAGAGAGTAACAATTATGTCAACTTGCCTGTGGAACAAGTAGAGAGTGCACATCATGGAAAGCAAGATGTGATACAAGCCCAAGCTGATCTCAATAGCCAAGATGAGGAAGATTTAACTCAGAATATTGATGATATAGCACAGAAGGCAGATTTATCACCTAGAAGTGTGTAGAAATTGAAACAGGCAACAAATAAACAAAAACCTAGCAGAAGCACCAGTATTCTAGCTGCAGGAGTTTCACCAAGGAGGAGTAAGAACAAAATTAATAATTCTCAATGATAGACAAAGCTTTATTTTGGAATATTAGGTCAGTTAACACTTAGAAATATTTTGAGAGGTTAATTGAACTAAAGTGGAGACATCATTATTCTATCGTAGGCCTAATGGAACCTTTTCAAGATCCTCTTGCTATTGAAGAGTATAGAAGGAAGTTAGGCTTTCAGAATTGCAAGGTGAACTGTTCAGGAAAGATTTGGATTTTTTGGACAGATGAATGGCTTGGTATAGTTATATCTAAATCAGAACAATAAGTTACTTTCCAACTAACTCACTCATCCTTGAATCAATCAGTACTGGTGTTAGTAGTCTATGATAAATGTGATAGACAGGAGAGGGAGGAGTTGTGGGAAGCTATGGTGGAGTTAGAAAATCAGCAAGACCTTCCTTGGATAATAGGAGGGGATTTTAATGTCATAGTGTCTGATGAGGAAAAGCAAGGTGGTCTTCCAGTCTCATCCAATGAGACATTGGATTTTTCTACCTGTATACAAAGTTGTGGTTTGATTGATGTAGGATTCACTAGAAGTAAATTCACCTGGTGGAATGGGAGGATTGAAGAAGATTGCATTTTAAAAGGTTAGATAGAATACTGGTGAATCAGCAAGTGTTAAACATCATGCCATCCACAGTAGTGACTCATATGATTAGACATGGTTCTGATCATGCACCACTACATCTTGAGTGTAACAGCAATGCACATCATATTGTCAAATATTTTAAGTTTCTCAACTTTTGGACAAATCATCATACATTTATGGAGGTGGTAAAGGAGAACTGGACTGCTGACTTTTGTGGAAATCCATTTAATGTATTTCGTCACAAGTTGAAGAAACTTAAAAGAGCACTGGTTCAATGGAGCAGGAACACATATGGGAATATATTTCAGCAGATTGCCACTATTGAAGATACTATAAAGGTGAAGGAGTTGCAGTTTGAAAATAAAGCTTCAAGGGAGAATAGAATGTTGTTACATCAAGCACAGGCTGCACTAACCAGATTTTTACACTTGGAGGAGGAGTATTGGAAACAGAAAGCTGGTATGAAATGGTTCAATGATGGAGACAGAAATACAAAATTCTTCCATTCATATATGAGGGGCAGGAGGAATAAATTAACTTTGAAAAGAATACAAGATCCTACTGGTACATGGCTGGAAAATGAAGTAGCTATTGGTTCTGAGGCAATCAGGTTCATTGAGTCACAGTTTAGTGAAGAAAACTTAGGAGGGGATTATGCATTGTTAAAAAATATTCCTACGCTGATAACTGAAGAATAGCAAAAGAGTATGGAGGAGTTGCCATCTGAAAGTGAAGTAAAAGAGGCTATGTTCTCACTCAATGGGGACAGTGCTAGTGGGCCTGATGGATTCACAGGACAGTTTTATCAGAAGTGTTGGGAGATTATCAAGTTGGATGTGCTTCAAATGGTTAGAGCTTTCTTTTGTGGATCTGAGATACCACATTTCATCACACATACTAACCTGGTTTTATTGCCAGAGAAGGAGGTGATTAATAATTTCAGTGATATGAGGCCTATCAGTCTCAGCTCCTTCTCCAATAAGATACTGTCAAAAATAATGCAGAATAGATTGATAAAGGTTCTTCCTAATATTATTTCTAACAATCAGGCAGGATTTGTGAAACGAAGGAGCATTGCAGAAAATATATTGCTGGCACAGGAGATCATCAGAGATATTAATTTGAGAGCTAAACATACTAATGTGGTGATCAAATTAGACATGGAAAAGGCATATGATAGGCTCTCTTGGATTTTTTCTGACTAAAGTATTAAGACAGTTTGGATTTGGAGAGGTTCTCATTGATTTAGTATGGAGATTGCTTTCAAATAACTGTTATTCAATATTAATCAATGGTCAAAGTCATGGCCGTTTCAGATCAAGTAGGGGGGGGGGGGGGTGAAGCAAGGTGATCCACTTTCTCCTACATTGTTCATTATAGCAGCAGAGGTTTTAACAAGGAGTCTGAATAAGCTACATGAGAAACCAAGGTTCATAGGCTATGGAATGCCAAAATGGAGTCCTCAAATCAATCATTTATCATATGCTGATGATACAATCTTATTCTGTTCTGGGGATGGATACTCATTAAAGAAAATGATGAAGAGGTTGAGGAATTATGAGAAGGCTTCAGGACAACTGGTCAATACTGATAAAAGCTGTTACTATATTCATCACAAGGCTTCTGCCAGAGTTAATAGCAAGATCAAAAGACATACTAATATGAGAAATGGATCCTTTCCTTTCACATATTTAGGATGTCCAATGTTTTATGGAAGAAGGAAACTGATATATTATGAGGATTTGATAAAAAAAGTGATGAAAAGGATTCTGACTTGGCAAAACAGACTGTTATCTTTTGGAGGTAGATATGTGCTGGTTAATCATGTGTTGCAAACCAAGCCAGTATATTTACTATTAGCCATGAACCCTCCTTCTGGGGTGATAAAGCAGCTGCACAAGATATTTGCCAAATTTTTTTGGAGCAATACTGTGGGGGTGAAAAGCAAACATGGGGTGGCATGGGACAAATTATGTCTACCAAAAGATGAAGGAGGGATTAGTCTTAGATCACTAACTGATATATCCAATGCATTATTTTCTAAGTTGTGGTAGAATTTCATATGTGGAAGAAGCTTATGGGGTAGCTACATGCTGAACAAATACTGCAAGAAATGGCATCCTACCATGGCACTAGATAGAGGAGGATCTCACATTTGGAAGAAGACGGTGAACATAAGAGATGCAGTTGAGCCACAGATATTTTGGTATCTAAGAAATGGAACATCAAGTTTCTGGTATGAGAATTGGACAAGGCTTAGGGCACTATATTATGTCACTCCTGATGCTGCTAGAGAAGAAGAGATAGAGGTTAGACAGTTTGTGAAGAATGGTGAATGGAACATAAAACTGTTAACAGTTACTCTAGATCAGGAATTGGCTCAACATATCTAGGATAATATCAAAGTACCAGATGAAGAAGAAGATGATGAACCATGTTGGATGTTGGAAACAAATGGCAGATTCTCAGTTCTGCATGGGAGTTTCTCAGACACAAAGAGAGCAAACAAACCAGCTATAGGTTCGTGTGGGAGAAACGGTTGCCAATAAAGATAAGTTTTTTCATGTGGAGAGTGTGGAAAGGGAGAATCTCTACAGATGATATATTGAAAAGGATGATGATCAATATACCATCAAGATGCTGGTGCTGTGAGGAGCATAAGGAGGAAACTGTAGTTCACTTATTTCTAACATCTTCCATAGCTGTAAAGTTATGGAAGTTTTTTGTTTCTTGTGCAGGTATTCCCACAGATGGAGTTGGTCTACATCAAATGATCATGGCATGGTGGTCTGCTGAGACAAAACCAAAATTACAGCCTATTTATAGAGCAATGCCTGCAGTGATCATGTTGTTACACCTCGGAAATTTCCCCGTGAACGTACCGTGAATAGACTAACAAAGAATACGAGTATACGATGTTTTAATAAGAAGGGAATGACGTTTGACGACCCTAAGTAAGATTTCAAAGGCAATTGCAATAAGAGATAGGTTATGCTCCACAATGACTATTAATAGGCTCTAAAAATGTGAAAGCTGCAGATTTGCACTTTGGTCTCGTCGATGAAATACAGACTGTAAAGTGGTTTACGGCTCGTAAACCGCCATATCATCTTTCGACTTCCAAAACTTCAACTTTCTGCCAAATGTTCAGATGGTTAAATATGACTTGAAATACGGACCTTAAACTGAAATACGGCCCGCAAAACTGAGTTCGTAAATCACCATGTCCTCAGACTGCCTTTTTGGTCCTATTACGCTTAAATACGTCCATGAAATACGGCCCGTATTTTAGTATACGAACCGTAAACTAAGTTTACGACCACTGTGCACTTCAACTACTGTTCATTTCGGATAAGATTTTAAGTCATTAAAAGGGAGACCCAAGCTCATTAATTCATTTCATTTCCACGTTACTTCTCCCTAGAAACCTCTATAATATTCTCCACTCTTCATCTACAACAAAACAAAGGAAATCAAAGATCAATATCAAGAATCCAAGTGAAATTAAGTGTATGAAATTCATCAAAGTTCATCCAAGTTAAGAAATTTCAAGAGAAGTGAACTAGGGATTCAGTGCAAGAAGAGTAATACCACTCAAGGCTTGTTCCTACAACATCTAAGGTAAGTTTCATGACCATATCATGTTGTTTAAGGTATTGGAAGGCTAAGACACTTGAATTGTAAAAAGACATAGAAAATGGGTCACCAATGAGTGAATAGTGTCATGGTTGAAGGATAGTTGGGTTGAATCATAAATGTTGGTGCGTTGTGATTATGAATATGTTATAAATGAAGTTTAGACCATGAAATAAATATTATATAGGAGAAAATGCGATAATGAGACATAACCATAATTGTGGAGAAATTGAAGAAAATTGGTGGATTGTGGTAAATGCATACAAATGGTGATTGTTATTTGCAATATTGTGAATGTTGTTGTGAACGTTTGGGAGCTGATATAGAACATGGGAAAAGTAGTATAAACAAAGGAAATGCTGCCCAATTTTCTCTAGCGTTAGTAAGTCTGTTCTTATAATTGTTAGCTAATGTCGATGCGAATTCTCTCTTGAAGGTAGAGACGTGATATTGAAGGAGAACAAGCGAACGGTAGCTTAGTTAAACGTCAAAGGTATGTGATGCTAGTCCTTTCCTTCTAATGGCATGAATCCTAGAGCATGACTTTCCTTCCTCTTCATGATTTCCTATATTCCGAAAAGCTAAGGGCCTATGTCTATGAGTAGCTATATAAGATAAGAGACATGTTATGAACTCTATAATGATGATGATGAGTTAAAGTATAGAGACTCTAAAATGTATGATATGATGTCATGTATTGCTTACACTCACCTTATATACTAATTCCTTTAAGGTGAGGCAGGATGTCAATGAATGTTCTATAATGAAATCGGGGGATCACGACCTTACGTCACCTCGGTAAAGTATAGTTGTTCTTGAGCCTTATGCATGTACTATGATGAGCATATTATGATGAGCATATTATGATGAGCATGTTATGATGATGATATAACACCGCGCCTATATGGCCGGGCAGTCACCGCTAAGGCGGGCAGCGTATACACCATGGCCAGATGGCATGGGCAGACACCACTAGTGGGTGGCATGAGATGATACCCGGACGCGGGAGGCCTGGACGCAGGCTAATGTTATGATTATCACATCGATCCGATATGGACGGGCAGCTTATACATTATTACACCGTACCTATATGGACGGGCAGCTTATACATTACGCATATATGATATGGTGATGAGTATGAGTAAGACAGCATGATTTATTTCTTTTATACTTGACAGTCAGATACAAATGTTCCATATTGATATTTCTTTTACATCATTGTCTTATTTCATTGTTTATGCCTCTCATACTCAGTACAATGTTCGTACTGACGTCCGTTTTCTTTGGACGTTGTGTTCATGCCCACAGGTAGACAGGGAGGTGAGCTTGACCCAGATTCGTAGTAGCCGTCAGCTCACTCGAGAGCACTCCTTTGTTCCGGAGATGCTTATGATGATTCTTTTATGTATATTCATGTATATGTATTTTGGGCATGACGGGGTCTTGTCCCGTCCTTATGTCTAGCACTCCAGTAGAGGCTCGTAGATACGCAGTGTGGGTTATATGGTCTCACGAGATGCTATCATGTATATATATTATTTTGATGGCCGAGAGGCATATGTATATGAAAGTATTTATGTTTTCAAATGAAAGATGATTTTATTATTATTTAAATACAAAATTGATAAGAGAGCATTAAATGAGTAAGATGAGTAATAGAACGAGCGGTGCTTGGTGGTTAGCCCCGGGTACCCGTCGCGGCCCCTAGCCGGGTCGTGGCACATGTGGTCATTATGGAAGAGAAGAAACTCCATTAAGCATGGAGGATCAGTTACCTTCTACAGACTGAGACAACAGGTACAACACATCATACATCAACTGACAAGGAAGAGATTCCCATGGCTGCAGAATTTATCTGTTGATTGGAAAAATATGCATCAGCACCTTAGTAGATATAAACCAACAGTTTATTATGGAGAATGCCACCTTCAGGGAGATTAAAATGTAATACAGATGGGGCAAGCAGAGGCAATCCTGGGATCAGTTCATATGGATTCTGCATCAGAGCTAGCAATGGGGATTTGGTTTATGCAGAAGCATAACAAATGGGAATAGTAACAAACATGGAAGCTGATGCTGAGGCTATAAAACAGGCACTGAAGTTCTGCAAAGAGCACAACATTCAATAGGTTCAACTGGAGACTGATTCACTTGTCCTTCAAAACATCTTACAAGATACATGGATCACTCCATGGGAACTGAGAAATCAGATTGAAGAGATCAAACAGGACATGAGAACAATACAGGTACAGATCAATCATATTTTCAGAGAAGGCAACAAGTTGGCAGATTTTCTAGCAAATCAAGCTTTGGATCATGCAGAGATCAAAGTACATGACTTTATGCTTATGCCATCAGAAGGAAGAAAAATTATCAATATGGACAAATCACAGCTTCCTCAATTGAGGATTAGAACAAGGAGGATTCAGCAGCTTGACAATCAACAATGATACTACATGTATGGATAATCATATGGTGTGTGCACAGATCTAGACTATCATCAAAGCTGACTCAACAGGATCACAAAGGGCATACTAGCTTAGGCATACAGGATAGAACTGGAGGACAATTTCTTATTTTTTTTATATTAGCTAGTTCATATGATAGACATGCTGTAATAGACTGTTTTTTACATTATGCATATATTAATAAAAAGTTCTAACAGGCCTGGGCTTCTAGAGCACAATTTTTTTTTTTTTAAAAAAGACTTCTACGTAGTTTTGAGGTCCAATCATTTTTACAGAAATCTACGTAGTTTTGGGGTCCAATCATTTTTACAGAAAAAGTAAGGAGCAAAACTATTATTTGTAGGGTTATCTCTTTCACTTTCATCTATTCATCTTTTTGTAGATCGAACATGAAAACTATTTGTTGTAATCTGATTATGAGTGGCTAAACTGTATAATTATGGGGTTGTGGTGTAACCATGAGTGTTTGAACAATATTTTCATCTTAGTAGTTTAATCATATACGATGGTTTCTCTACTTTTGTTCTTAATTGTTTGATTTCCTACGCAATAGTCTAGTTCTATTTACTATTTAATATATATACTTGGGAGAGATGTTGTTAGATTAAAGAAGAAGTAAAGAAAGTGTGATCTGATTATCCCTACAGTTGATCTAGGATTTGTGGATAGGATAGGAATATAATTAGTTGCTACATTTAACTAAATATCGTAAATGAGTTGCATTCTTAACAGGTCAATTCCGTAGGAATATAAGTGGTGAACTATTTTGAATAGGCGAGTAGTGGTTCAAGAGAATACTACGAGAGTTAATAACTAGTTAATTAGAAATCGTGAATAAAACTCCTAGGGTGAAGTACTTGCATGACTCAATACGATTGGTGAACCAACCACAACCCTAGAATATTTATTTATCTGTGTTAAAACCAAGCTTGAGCCGACGTTTGCGACTAAATTGTTATTCATTACTTTTTGCATCAGTTTACAAAACCAATAATACTTTTCTCAGACACTTGCATAAGTAGTAGTAATAGTGAATTCTAGTTTAATCAATGATCATAAGTCACTATGGGTACGATATCCGACTTTTACAAGTCACTATATGTTACACCTCGAAAAAAAATCTTCGCGTCGTTTGCGTTGTAGGTAAACTAAAGTAAGCTCAGAGAGGTCATAGAACCATTATAGGACTAATGAATACTCTTAACAAGTGTTAATCAAGTGCCTAAGAGTTCCGGGACCAAGCAAATCGAAGAAAATAAATTTGTCGAAAAATCAGAAAAAGTTGGTAGAATTTTGGGCAGATTTTTAGTCAACTTTGGAGGGGTATATCTCCTAGTATTAGGAGTTTTAAGGTATTTCAAAATCCTAAAATGAAGTTCTTCGAATCTAGTTTCCAACGCAACAAACCGCTCATCGATACGACATCGGAGTAGAGAATTATGGACGTTACAACTTAGGCTGATGGAGCAGAAACGCACTGCTACAGTACCCGGATATCTACAGTACCCGGGTGCTACATTACCCGACCTGAACACATCTATAAATACCCCTCTAAGCCATTAATTTTCATCATTTTCTCATCCCCCACACTTCTTGAGAGTTCTATAATTTTCCATCACTTTCCATCATCTTCCATAACATTCCATAATCCTCCATAATCCTTCCTAACCTTCCATAATCTTCCAAAACCTTTCCATATCATCAAGAGACATCAAAACCTCAAGGAAAATTTATGGAAGGTAATTGTTCTTGTTTTTCTTCAAGGTGGTGATGAACTTGATCTTGGAAAGGGGTGAATAGAGTGAACTTCTTCTACTATAAGGTATGTTCTTCCTATTATTTACATGATTGAGATAATGTAAAAGTTTAGCAAGTCTTAGAGAGGAAAGAATCATAGGAGAAAAATCATAAAGTGTTAAATTGAAGTTGATGGCCATGAGGTGAATTTGAAAGGAGAATTTGGACTAATTTGAGATTAAATTGAAAATAATTCTTTGATTAGGGTATTGTGACGTATGGTTATGGTTAGTTGAGAAATTTGGAAAACATCGTGTGGGATGTTTTATGGAGCCTATTGGTGTTGATAATATTGTGGTTGATGTTGGTATTATTGTTATTGTTGTTGGTTGCTGGATTATAATTTCAGGCTAGGCATATAAACAGGGTAGATGCTGCTCGGTTTTCGGAAGGATATAAAGTAGTTTAATTCGAAAGCTCAGTACAAGTATAAGACGATGAGTCTAACGAAAGTATTAATTCCTTTGAATGTAGAAGTACGAGCTCGGAGGAATAAGCGGAGGTATTAGGAGGCCGAATAGGTATGTTAAGGCTAAACCCTTTCTTTCCCAAGGCATGATTCCTTTCTTGTGAACCCATACATGTTTCCAAAAATGTCCTTATTCTTAAAATCTAGAGATTCATGATTCTTAGAGTTCTTATGATGCTAAAGATAAGTATGTTTTATGATGACGACGATCCTATTTCTAGAAATTCCTATGTTATAATTCCCTACATATTTTTCATAATCTCTTTACTTCTAAAAGTTAGAAGTTCATGATTCTTAAAAGTTTCTTATGATGCTAAAGATGAGATGTTTTCTATGATGAGCATGATGACGATGATTTTAATCCTAGAAATTCCAAAGCTTGTGATTTTAATGTTATCATGAGATTATTGAGCTTACTTCATGATTTCCTTAATTTTATTCATTGTTGTTGATCTCGCCTTATAGTAATTGTTCTTTTAAGGTGAGAAATAGCGATGATAATTATTCCATAATATAATCGAAGGTTACTGACCTTACGTCACTCCGATAGAGTTGTAGCTTTTGATTGGGCTCTCATGCATACTTATGTTATGTATGATTACACCGTTTCTAAATGGCATGGGCAGACACCACTACACTGGGCGTAGTGGGCGGCTCATAGATAATGATAACACCGTGTCTATATAGCACAAGCAGACACCACTAGTGGGTGGCAAGTGATGTTTACCCCGGACGCGGGAGGCTCGGACGCGGGCTAATGTTTATGCTATGTATATGTATATGAGAATTGTTTCTTAAAGTTAAGCATGCATGGTATCCGCCTTAAGAGGAAATCAGATGTACAGGTTGTTCCCCTATCTCATGTTATGCTCTATATTTTTCATTATGTTATTTTCCATGTTCGGTATCTCTTACTATGTTACTATTCATGCCTTACATACTCAGTACACTGTTCGTACTGACATCCTTTCTTGTGGACGCTGCGTTCATGCCCGCAGGTTCAGGTAGCCAGCCAAGTGAGCCAGACCTGTAGGACCTCTCCTCCGTCCCAGCCAGCGAACTCTATTTGGACCGGAGCTTCAGCCTTTTGGTAGACTATCTTGCTATGTACATATATGGGTATGGCAGGACCTTGTCCTGTCCTTTCTACAGTCTGTATTCCATAGAGGTCTGTAGATAGTTGTGTATAGTGGGGATGTTATACGGCTTTGGTTGTTTTCTCTCTTTTGGGGTACAATGTAAATATTGATCGAGTCGGTCTGCGGCGCCATCTTTATTCGTATGCTTATATATATATGTATATTCACATGCATGATTTGTGAGATTTTGAGGTAAAGTTTATCGTATAAATGTAATAGCAGATGGTATCGATCAAATATCAGTTGAAATGGGCCACCAGGTTACCTTGTATGGAGTAAGAATGAGTTTAGGGGTGCTTGATCCATAGTGGTCGGGCACTCGTCACGGTCCATGGGTTTGGGTCATGACACTATATTACTTGGCGACCACGTATACTTGCATGTGCGTTGGGGACAGCAAGTTTTTGGCGTCATTGTCGGGGACTTAGAAATTAATATATTTATTATAACAATCAGTTACTGCTTTAATTATTTAACTATTAACGTCTTGATCTTATATCTTATTGACACAGGTACTACAGTTGAATGCAAAGGTCTGCTAGTCAAAAACCTCTTAAGGAATTCAAGCATTGTCAACCCACCGTCGAGGGGCACTTTGAGTTGAAACATCCTATAATTCAGCTACTTTACTCCAGTAGGTAGTTCACGGGTTTTTTGCAAGAGGACCCTCAGCAACACATCTAAACTTTCTTGGAGATTACCGACACTTATTTTACCGCAAGGGTCCCTGCAGATTATGTGCGACTCACGTTATTTCCATTCTCTCTAATTGTAATATCCCATAAATCCGGGTTAGGTAAGAATGTGTCAAGCTAGTATTAAGATGATATTTTAGCTATATGGATCCATTTGGGATGAATTCAAGTGATAAACATTCATTTCGAAGTTAAACCTAAAAAGTGAAGTTCTTAAGGGCTTCTAAATTCGTCTAAGTCAGGAGGACTTCTTAATAGTTCTCATTTTTTGGATAGTTGCATTGAGAATCTTAGAAAACTCAAAACATGAAAGCTGTAGGTCCTGGAAATATCTTTCCAACGGTAGGTCACCCACCTCTAACAGAGTTATGTACAAATATTTATGACCATTTTACTGAGCAACAGTTTGCAGTCGCGCCGCAAGGGTGCCACGATCAGAACGTGGTTCTGACCAAAATATTGCCTTGTGCTGCACCACTGTGTGGAAGGGGTGTTGCAAGTGGTTTGATCCACTATGGGTCCATGACGCAAGGGTGTCGTGGCCCATTATTTTCTGGTTCCGAATTTTATAAGTTTCCCACTTAGTTATATTCATTCCTACTTCGTTTTGGCCGACTTTTTGAGAGTAAACAACCCTAAAATTCCCCAAAACAATGAAGGTAAGTTCTTGATTGATTACCATCATTAATTCATCATTCTAACATTAAATTGACACTAATTCATCTTCCCAAACCCTACATTCTTGAAAACTCAAGAAAGGAGAAGAAGGGGGGGGGGGGGGGTGTGGATTTTTGTCTAAAAGGTAAGATTTATGATTTTCTGGGATTATTAATGAGTTTTGGACTAGTGTAGAGCATACTACAAGATTGGAATTCCCTAATGATTCACATAAGGATTCAAGAACAAGTTTTGAGGCTATAAAAGCCCTAGTTTTTCGAATAAGGGTTGAAATCCCTAAAATTGGTTAAAGTTCTAAACTTTGTTATTAATAGCCTATTTTAGTGTGATTGTTGTACCTTGGGAATTCTATTTGGTATCATTTTAGCGGGATTTGATGTATATCTCTTTTAAAAATCCTTTTTGACTACAAAGGTAATTTGTATGTTATTAATAACCTATTTTAGTGTGATTGTTGGACCTTGGGAATTCTGTTTGGTAGCATTTTAGCGGGATTTGAGGTATGTCTCTTTTAAAAATCCTTTTTGACTATAAAGGTAATTTGTATGCCTCTTTTTTGTTATACTCTTTTGAAACGATTTGTGTGACATTTTGGGTGTGGTTTGTGTGCGTGAGGGACAAGCCCATATTAAACCATGTTTGTACTATATTACATACACGTATTCATGATTGCTTCCCTCTCTGAAGGATGATTGAAAAGTTAGATATAAAGCTTTGGATTTTGAACATGAATTACCCCATAAGTGATGATTAAACTTGATTTCGGAAAAGCTTGGATATTTCATATGTTTCGCTTTATGAACGAATTTTGTTGAACTTGAAATGTATATAATGACTTGAACTTGGTCTCTAAATCCATTAATGATTTGAGATACCCCTATTAATGGGATGATGGACATAATCCATAATGAGTGATTCAGTTTTTATGCTGTGATTGTGATTCCGCTATACTAGGGAGTGTCACACCCTAACCTTATTAGGGTGTGATGGGCACCCGACCCCACATACGGAGTCGAGCGAACCCTCGGACTCTTGTTTCATACATATTCTTTCCAATTTACAGAGCAAATCACATGAAGCATATACTAGGACTTTCAACAGAAACTGAGAACAGACACCGTCTTAAGCGGCCACGTGTATCAAACATATCAAACATATCACATCAAATCCATAGGCAGGCGGAATGTACATCGTCTGGACATACATACATATACGAACATATAGGCCACTTAGGCCACCATAGCAAACAGGGCCGCTTAGGACACAAATCTTAGATCAGACCAAACAGAATCTGTAGACATATGAAGCATCTTACGAACTGACTCTTTGTACCCACGACTCTGTCTGCAAAGTCTCTAACACAAATCAGAAACACAACATATGTATACTCTGACTCGGCGACACTCCGATGGGAAGTGGAGCTCGCCAATCCCGCTGGAACCTCCTAGCCAATTCTTCAGATCATCTGAGTGTACCTGCGTGGCATGAAACGCAGCCCCCGAAGAAGAGGGCTCAGTACGGAATATGTACTGAGTACGTAAGGCAAGAAATACAATAAACAGAGTCATGATCAAAATCAAAAATACAGAAGTATAACAGACGGAATCAGAATCAGACCCAAAAGTACAGAAGTATAACAGACGGAATCATAATCAGACTCGGATATACAGATCGTATGTACGATATACAAGATAGCAGAAACAACTTACTGGAACACAGACCATGCATGCCAAGAACGGTATCCAGTCCCTTACGGGACCCGGGGAAACGTGGCGCCGCCCTGCCCTCGGCGCCAACCACATCATAATATCCGAATGTACATATACATATAGGCGGTTCAGCGAACCAAACACATCATACTTCGGAATTCATATACGGCGCCCGGCCCTCAGACGAGGAACTCGGGAACCGTGCGCACGATATAAACCGGCCCGGGACTCGGCGAAGGAAGTCATGACATATGCACGAGCAGAGTAGTGAGAAACTAAATGCACATAAACCAAGACTCGATAGAATGATCGAACATACTATCAGAATATTCGTAACAGATTACTCATAACAGAATACTTATGTCAGAATACTTTTATCAGAATATTTCTATTAGAGTACTTATATAGCTTTTGTCAGAATACTTATATCAAAGTTAGGAATACCCATATCAGATTACCCGTATCAGAGTACTTATATCAGAATGCTCAGATCAGAATACATATTCCAAAATACTTGTATCAGAATTTTTCCATATCATATTGCTTGTGTCGAATACTTACATCAGAATATCTATATCAAAATGCTCAGACCAGAATGCTTATATCAGAATACGTATATCAGAATACTTAAATCAGACTTCGCCTATCTAGATTATTAGATACTTACATTAGGGAGGACATATGGATCACAAACAGACTCGGAATCACAGAATGGAATAACCCAAGGTACATATCAATGTCATACCCTACTTAGCTCTAGGACATGCCAAAAGAATGAAAGGGTAAGCCTCACACACCTGTGCCGCGACCAACTAGTTACGCTTGTGCATCCAACTTGTTTGTCTACATGCAAGAGAGTTCATCCATTCATTAGTTTCATTATCATATACTTGCCTTAACCTTTCAAACGCATTCACTTATATTCTGCCGAAATTTCGGCAGCACCTCCCCTGTAAATATACCAACCCCGAGAATATGGCTCGGCCCCAAATCAACAACAATCCGGGAATTCAACCCGGCCAAACCAATAACAATACCAACAATTATTCTAGCAATACTTCGATATCAAATTCAATTCACACAATATTTCAAACAACTCAAACAAGGCTCCAACTCACCCGAAATTGCCTCCCAACCCGAGAACCACACCAAACACATTCTTTTCTTCAAAGTTCATAACTTACACCATCACCCCACACATTAACAATACAATTCTCCTAAATACAAAAATTACATAAAATTCACATAAATTTCCAAATCATCCCATAACCAACATAACATTATTTTAAGTCATTAAACTTACACTTCTAATTATAGAATCCATAACGACGGCAACTAAAATGTCAAACAACATCAAGTTACCATAACTTACCAAACCCTATTCCATTCGGCCACAACACAATCCATAGGTTTTCACGAATTTCCATTCTTTCCTACACATTACAACACATTACAACAACAACCAATACATCACATAACTTTAATTCATTCTTCCTTACATAACACCTCATCCATACGGCCAACACTACAACACACATATCCCACGATTTTCATTCATTTTCTGCACATCACAACAACACATAATCATGCTAAATACACTTAGTTCATCATTTCTACACATTATGCATACACACGGCCAAACAACACTTCACACGGCTCAACTTCAACTTGATTTCTATCATGAATTTCTTCCGTCTTAGCATACTACAACACATATAAACCCTTCATAACACAGAAAACAAGATTAAAACTCACCTTTCTTCTTTAACTCCTCAACTTGCCTCGAATGCGGGAACGACGAAACAGATGACTTATCTTCCGAAACAATTATACCATGTTGTAGAGGACCCTTGAATTAGTGGAGATACCACAAGAAAACAATTTTTAGAACAAGATTTCCCATGGTCAATTTTTCCATGGGGTGGCCGAACCTCACCTCATTTTTTTTTTATTTTTTTTTCTTGTTCTTCATTCTCCAACTCTCTTGAAATGAAATAAGAACTCCTCACTTGTATATGTATATATATATATATATATATATATATATATATATATATATATATATATATTTCAAGCCTTGTGAGGGGCACATGCCCCTCTCTAGAGAATTCTCAAATTTTCTTGATTTTTCCTAAGCTTAATTAAAAGAAGACTAATGTCTTCTTCCACAAGCTTTGGTCCATAACTTTTAGGATTTACAATTAGCCCCCATTAATTAAAATTAAGGGCATATAGTGCACGGCCAACATGGCCCCTTCATGAATTTTTCTTGAACTTGTAAAATTACCATTTTGCCACTAAGCTTCCACATTATTTCCATCGATCATTTTGCGAATTTCTCTTTTTGGTGCTTAACCTCTCTCAATACTTTCACACTAATAATAATCACGAATAATATTTACCACGACTCGTACACAAAAAAAAAAATTGGGAATGGTCTTGCCCTTAACTTTCCACGACAACTTTGGAAATTTCCAAACGTACGAGATACGGGCCATAACAGGGAGGAAGGGTAGTCACTATGGATCCTAGTGTGGTTTGCCTAGCCATTCAGGTAGAAGAATGGTCATCGAGGGTTCATAACTCCGATGTGATTTTTCCTAGCTATTCGAGAGGAAGGATAGCCATGAGGGTTTATAATCCCGATGTGATTTTGCCTAGCTATTCGGGAGGAAGGATATCCATTGAGGGTGACCAACCCTGATGTAGTGCTTTTATGCTGTTTTAGGGAACCTTAAGTGGTTGCCCCTTCGTGTTATTGACTTGGCCTATATTGGCATGATTGTGATTGATCGTGAGTGATGTGATGATGATCTTAAGATCATAAATGGAAGACTTAATCTTGATAAATGGCACAATGGATTGAAAGTGATTTACTTCTCTCTTAATGGTTTCTACTGATGGTTTCTTTGTGTTTGATAAACTGTTTATCTCTGAATTTTGGCAGAACATAAGGTATCGAGAATGACTTACATATTCAAAGTGATTATTTCTTAATAATTCTCTTATATTGGATATTCATGAGATGTTATCATTTGTTTTGAACTGTTTTTCAATAATTCTTAATACTTATTACTCATATATTTTGCTATTAAGTATTGTCCTAGAGACACTCACTGAGTACCCAGTACTCAAGCATACGATTGTTGTTTTTGATGGTGTGTTAGATGACATTGAGGAGCAAGCTCGTGATACGCCTATGACTTAGGAGAACTTGCTGCTTTCAAGACTATTCGGTGAGCCCACATGATTGTTTGTGGGGCACCCACCTATCTTAGTGATTGTTTTAGTTTTCGGGCTGCGTCCCAAAGTTAGAATATTTTTCATTTATCATATTAGAGGCTTCATAGATAGACATTAATTCTGTGGGTAGTTGTTGAAGTCATTGCTTGACTATTTGGGTATTGCTACGTTTTATGACGATACATTTATGATAGACTTCCACTGTTTTTATTAATACTGGTGTCCATGAGTTAGTTAGCTATTTATAACTTATTGATAAAATTGTTGAAAGATTATTGCAAGAGATTAGATGTTTATTGATTTTATAAGGTGCTTCCGGTGTTTTTCATAGCATCGGATGCCTGTTGCGCATAAGGTGAGTTTTGGGGCGTGACACAACTTGGGGAAGTGAAGAGTTGGTTGGTGACGAAACCTGCAAGCTCCATCACTTCTTAGGACGGTTTAGCAAGGAACAGACAAAGTTCTTCCAATCTAGGAAGACAGCAAGGCTCAAGAGTGATATCATGTCATCAGGAAAAATAATATAGAGCATTTATATGAGGCACGGGAGAGGTTCAAGGATCTTCTCAGAGATTGTCCTCATCATTACCAGTCGAACAAGGTTCTGGCACATGCATTTATCAAGAGTTTGGATACTCACATGAAGATATTATTAGACTCTGCATCAGGAGGCAAGCTCTTGATCTTAGCTATGAAGATCTTTTTATTCTCCTGAACATGTTCTCTCAAAGCAATCCAAATTGGCAAGGTGACATGAACAGAGGTGTAGCTAAGAAGGCAGAGGTCAAGGTAACAACAATTAGTACAGAAATACTTACAACCCTAACTGGAGGAACTATCCAAACTTCAGTTGGGGTGTTAATCAGGGCAATCAAAAATAGAACTATCAGCCAGCACAGTGTAATCAGGCTCTTGCTTCTGCTAGCAGTATGGAAGAAATGATAAATAAGATGATGGATGATATGCAAAAGTTGATGGCTGATCAACAAAAGTTGATGGCCGAAAATCAGAATCATGATCTGACAGTGCGTAATCTAGAGAGCCAGATAGGTCAAATAGCTGATGCTTAGAACACTAGACCGCTTGGGGGACATCCAAGTGACCGATCCAAATCTGAAATAGTGTAATGTTGTGACTCTCAAAATGGAAGAGAATTGGAAGAACTTGCTCCAAAGAAAGCGACTTGGGCAGAACTAGAAGAGGCAATTGCAGATGATGTGATCCAGGTAGAGAGGGTAGCAAAGGTACCTTTGGTGAAGCAGTCACATCCACTAGTTGCTAAGACACCTCCTATGTTCCTTCAGCGATTGGCAAAATAGAAAGAAGAGGCCACTTATAAGAGTTATTGACTTATTGAAGCAGGTGCATATATATGTCCCCTTGGCAGATATGCTGCAAGGGATTCTGAAATATCCTAAGTATATCAAGGACACCGTAGCAAACAAGAGATGATTCACAGAGTATGCCACAGTTGCACTTACTGAAAAATGGACGTCTTAAATTCAAAACAAGTTTCCTACTAAGCTGCAGCATTGGGAAGTTTCACTATTGAGATCACTATTAGGAAGAAAGTCATTTCACGAGCACTGTGTGATCTTAGTGCTTGTATTAATCTGATGTCATCCTTAATGTTTAGAAAGCTAGGGTTGGGAAACCCGAGACCCACTACTATTATTTTGCAGCTGGCAGATAGATCTTTGGTAAGACTTGAGGGCATTATCGATGATGTTTTTATATAGGTAGGCTCTCTTATATTTTTGGCAGATTTGTCATCTTGGATTTTGAGCCAGATCTGGAAGTCCATTTATTTTGGGGTGTCCGTTCTTAGACACAAGCAGAGCTTTGATTGATGTAGATGCATGGCAGCTAACTATGAGTGTGCATGATAAGGTTAAGGTGTTTAATGTGTACAAGGCCCTCAAGTTGCCCGCAATCTATGATGAGCTTTCTGCTATCACTGTGGTGACTGACGATACTAAGTGACCTCTTATTATGTCTAGTGACCCATTCGAGAGGGCTCTATTGAGGGATGATTTTTTGGGGGATACAGAGGTGTTCGAGTTTGTCACGACCCAGTCCCGTGGGCCATGACTAGTGCCCGAGCTGGAAACCCATATGTACCTGTAAAACATTATCGGACTGATACCATAGGTCCTCAATTAATCACATCGTAATAACATACGCAAGTCGACGAGGCTGCCACTACAAACCAGAATATTACGCAAGCCGACAAAGCTGCCACTACATACCAATATACTACGCAAGCTGACAAGGCTGCCACTACGAAACGATAATATATGCAAGCCGGCAAGGCTACTACAACGATAGAACATTCATAAAAACCATATAGACACAACTGATCAAGTCTGAATACGACCCACATACATGTCTACAGACCTCTAAGAGTGTCAGCAGTGAAATATGACGGGACAGGGCCCCATCTTACCCCTAGACAAACATATACATATATACAACAGAAGATTTGTACCAAAATCTAGGCTCCGGAACAACAGAGCTCTCCAAGACACCAGAAAGGGAATCCTAAGCTGGCGGATCACCAAAGCAAGTATCTGCACCTGCGGGCATGAAACGCATCCTCCCGAAGAAAGGGGGTCAGTAAGGAATATGTACTGAGTATATAAAGCATGAAATACAGTAAAAGGGACCATAACTTAAATAAGGTGTGCAGAAAAAAAGTACAATGTCCAGAATACCAAACACTTGCCTTTTGAAACATAAATCATACATGTCAGTATCATATATCATATCAGGCCCCTTATGGGACTCGGTAAACATGGTCGCCACCCCATCTTTGGCGCCATAACACCATAGCACAGCATAACTCCATAAACACAACATAACCCCACAACACAGCATAACTCCATAAACACAACATAACCCCATAACACAGCATAACTCCATAAACACAGCATAACTCCATAAACACAGCATAACCCCATCATATATATATGTATATCATATTCCGGCCCTCTAGTGAGGGACTCGGTGAACAATGCAGTGAGACTGTGCACGATAACATATCCTGGCACTGGACTCAGTGAAAAACATATTGAGACATGCACGAGTGGAGTAGTGAGCAACCATATGCAAATTAAAACATTTTCAAAAACTCAATGGAACAATCGAAACGAACTGTCATTTGAAGATCAGGACAATAGTCATATCAAATACCTTTCGGATGTCACTGTGGATTATATCAGAATAAAACTTCTGGAATCATATATATACGTATCAGGGTATATCAAAGACTCAATGGAAAAATAGTCATATGTCAATATAGTATGAACATCTCATAGAAGTCTGGACATTATTATCATAAAGTTCCTAAGAATCGGAACTGATATACATCGACTATTATCCAACGTAAAGAAAACTGAAGAGGGAAGCTCAATCACTTAAGAGTTTTAACATCAAGAAGTGAAAAAGAATCATAAATCACACTCAAAACTTATGAATAGAATTACCCCAAAGTTCATATCATTCATCGCTTAGATCTAAGACATGCCAAAAGAAAGAAGGGACAGCTTTACATTCCTGTTAGCGACTATTCGTAAATTTGTTCGCCTCATCGCTCTTTTAGCCTATTTAATATAAGAGTAACGTTATCGTTAGTAACTATATTTTCTAGTTCGTAAATCTGTAGGCCGTCGCTTATAGAACTTATTCTTTAACTTATATTTCTCATTTAGGGTTTTTTATTATTCAAGGACTTAACGAAAATGGGGCAGCATTTCCCCTATATATTCGCCTCACCCGAATATTCAATTACCCTCCTGTTAACACAGAAACACCAACAACAACATATGGATATAATCATATCTTCAATTCTTTCAATTCAATAAGAATAACAATATGTTCATATCAACACAACTTTAACCTTATATCTAATCCCTTCATTCCTTTACCATATAATTCATGATAACATCAACCATGTTGTCACTTAAAAATCAATTCACCATGCCTAATTAAAGCATCCCCCTACACGGCTCAATTTACATTTCAACATCAACATATACAACTTCTTACATTCATCACATATTTACCAATTTATACAAGTTTAAATTGTCTCCAAAACGTGTAAAAAAAAACATTAGCTCTTACCTTGATAAACTTGGCTCCTTAATATTGTTAATCCCTTGAATGTTCACAACACCACAACACTTTAATATTTCTCCATCATCCTCTCAATGCTCGGCCAAATCAGCCATGGCCGAGAGCGTTTTTTTTCTTTCTTCAATTTAATTGTTGTTCTTGTTTTGTGTTCAATTGCAATGTGAAGAGATGACTCATTACCTCATTTGGTGATATACATATATGAGCCTCCTAGGCCCTACACGTGCCCCCCCCCCCCTTATGTGTCATCTATTTTCCTTTTTTTTTTTAATTAAAAATTGGGTGGGGCCCACTTTGGTAATTAATCTTAATTAATTTAATTAATCACTAATTATTGCTTAATAATATAATCACAATTAATTAATCCCTAATCTCCAATAATATTTTTACACTAATTAAAATTTATAAACAATTTATGTTTTAATTTAAAATTGAAAATTAAAGATTTCTATTTCGTGTCCGAAATGATTCCGTCTTTAACTTGAGTCGATTCTCTTGCGAACAACTCGACGTATGAAAATGCGAGATATAACAACTTTCCCCCCTTTAGAACATTCGTCCTTGAATGTTGAATTGGTCCCATAAGGTTCTATAAAATTTTTGGGGAAGTCTCCCTTATCGTCATATCATATAGTTTCATCGGGCAATCAATATAATCAAGTGAGGAGTTTAAGTTACCTGTAGGCGTAGGGAACAAGTAAGGGTACTTGTTCTTCATCTCCTCCTCGGCTTCCCAGGTCATCTCTTCTCTATTGTTGTTTTGCCATAATACTTTGACGGAAGCCACGTCCTTAGTTCGCAACCTCCTAATCTGCCGATCAAGTATGGCTATAGGCTGCTCCTCGTAGGATAACTCCTCTGTCACCTGGACATCATCTACGAGAAATACTCTGGAAGGATCGCCCATACATTTGCCAAGCATTGACACGTGAAAGACTAGATGCACTGCTTCCAAATCGGATGGTAGGTCCAACTCGTAGGCAACCCGGCCTACCCTACGGATAATCTGATACGGCCCAATGTACCTCGGGCTTAGCTTCCCTTTCTTGCCGAATCTCATGACACCCTTCATGGGTGACACCTTCAAGAACACCCAATCACTAACCTGAAATTTTAAGTATCGACGTCGATTATCTGCATATGATTTCTGTCGACTCTGAGCTGCCCGTAATCTCTCCTGAATAAGCTTCACTTTATCGACAGCCTGCTGAACCATATCTGGGCCTATTAATTTAGTTTCACCAATATCAAACCAGCCAATAGGCGACCTGCATTTCCTCCATACAAGGCCTCATACGGCGCCATCTGAATACTCGAATGGTAGCAATTATTATAAGAAAACTCAATAAGTGGAAAATGATCGTCCCAGCTACCTCTGAAATCAATAATACAGGCCCGTAACATATCTTATAGTGTCTGAATAGTACGCTCGGCCTGTCCGTCAGTCTGAGGGTGGAATGCGGTGCTAAGACTCACTTGTGTCCCTAATCCCTCCTGGAAGGATCTCCAGAAGTTAGTTGTAAACTAGGCTCCTCTATCAGAGATAATAGCTGTGGGAACCCCGTGAAGTCTTACTATCTCCTTAAGGTATAACCTGGCATAATCCTCAACTGAATAAGTAGTCCTGACTGGGAGAAAGTGGGCTGATTTTGTCAACCTATCGACGATAACCCAAATAGAATCATATTTTCGCGGAGTGCGAGGTAAACCTGTGAAAAAAGTCCATGTTAATTACCCCCCATTTCCATGTTGGAATCTCTATCTCCTGCAACAATCCACCGGGCTTCTGATGCTCGACCTTAACCTGTTGACAATTCGGGCACTGAGCGACAAACTCTGCTATATCTTTCTTCATGCCATCCCACCAATACAAGCACCTGAGGTCATGATACATCTTTGTTGACCCTGGATGAACAGAATAACGAGCATAGTGTGCCTCTCCCATAACCTGTTGCCGCAACCCTGCAACCTCAGGTATACATAACCTGCCTCTGTATCGTAGCACTCCATCAGGTGTAACTTCGAATGGGGTCTCCTCCTTCTGAAGAGCTGCATCTCTGTAATGTACAAGAATAGGGTCCTCATACTGGCGTCACTTTACCTCTTCTATGATAGAGGACTCAGCAACTCCCCGAACAGAAACTCTGCCGTTATCAGAATCAGCCAAACGGACTCCAAGGTTAGCTAACTGGCAAATCTCACAGACCATCTCTTTCCGTTCTGGTTGTACGTCTTCCAAACTACCCACAGATTTACGGATGAGTGCTTCTGCTACAACATTTGCCTTCCCAGGGTGGTATAGAATATCAACATCATAATCCTTCAACAATTTTAGCCACCGCCTCTGCCGCAAATTCAGCTCCTTCTGCTTAAAGATGTACTGGAGACTTTTATGATCCGTATAAATATCAACATGTACGCCATATAAATAATGTCTCCATATCTTCAAAGCATGAATTACTGCTGCTAACTCCAGATCATGAGTAGGGTAATTCCTTTCGTGCTTTCTAAGCTGCCGGGAGGCATAGGCTATAACTCTGCCATGCTGCATCAACACACAGCCTAACCCAACGCCTGAGGCATCACAATAAATAACATAGCCATCTGGTCCCTCAGGAAGTGTTAGAACTAGAGCCGTAGTCAACTTATCCTTCAATAATTGGAAGCTTTGCTCGCAAGCATCGGTCCACTGAAACTTAGCTGCCTTTTGTGTTAGCCTTGTTAGAGGCGCTGAAATCGAAGAAAACTTCTCTACGAATCTCCGGTAATATCCTGCTAGTCCCAGAAAACTACGTACATCAGTAGGTGTCGTAGGTCTAGGCTAAGTCTTGATAGCTTCAATCTTCTGTGTGTCTACCCGAATACCATTAGCTCCAATAATATGCCCCAAGAATGCTACTGAAGTCAACCAGAATTCACATTTAGAGAACTTAGCATACAATTTCTGGTGCTGGAGCACCCTAAGTACCGTCCCCAAATGATCTGCATGCTCCCCTTCTGATCGTGATAGACCAGAATATCATCAATAAATACAATCACGAACAGGTCAAGGAATGGCTTGAACACTCAGTTCATCAAATCCATAAATACTGCTAGAGCATTGGTCAGCCCAAAGGACATCACTCTAAACTCATAATGCCCGTATCGAGTCCTGAACGCAGTCTTGGGAATATCTGTCTCCTTTACCCTCACCTGATGATAGCCTGACCGCAAGTCTATCTACGAAAAACATTTAGCACCCTGCAGCTAGTTAAACAAATCATCAATCCTAGGGAGGGGATACCTGTTCTTTATTGTTACTTTATTCAGCTGCCTATAATCAATACACATCCAGCGACCCATATTTCTTTCTCACAAATAATACCGGTGCTCCCCAAGGTGATGTACTGGGCCTGATGAAGCCCTTTTCTAGTAAATCTCTCAGTTGCTCCTTCAACTCTTTCAGTTCTGCAGGTGCCATCCTGTAAGAAGGAATAGATATGGGCTGAGTGTCTGGCAATACGTCTATAGTGAACTCTATCTCACGCTCAGGAGGAAGGCTTGGAAGTTCATCTTGGAATACATCTGGAAATTTGTTAACTATCGGCACTGACTGAAGAGTCGGCGTCTCTGCTTTCAGGTCATGCACACGAACCAGATGATAAATATACCCCTTTCTAACCATCTTCCTTGCCTTGAGGTATAAAATAAACTTACCCCTCGGCGATGCCGTATTCCCTAACCACTCTATTGCTGGCTCTCCTGGAAACCGAAACCGAACTATATTTTCTCTACAATCAACGTTAGCATAACAAGAAGCTAACCAGTCCATACCCATAATAACATCAAACTCAGTCATATCTAACTCTATCAGATCTGCCTTGGTGCAATGACTATATATAATTACCGAACAATCTCTATATACTTACCGTGCTATAACAGAATCTCCTACCGGTGTAGCTACCTCAAATGGTTCTATCAATTCAGGTTTTATCCCAATTCTACTAGCAACAAAGGGAGAAATATACGATAAGGTAGAGCCTGGGTCTATCAATGCATATACGTCTCGGGAGAAGACCGATAATATACCTGTAACCACATTTGGTGACGCCTCATGATCCTGTCTACTAGCCAAGGCATATATGCGGTTCGAAGGACCGCTAGAACTAGAAGCTCCGCCGCGACCTCTACCACGGCCTGCTGGTACCTAAACACCTGCCCCATAGGACGCATAGCTACGGAAGAAGATGAACCAGCAACCGACCCAGTGGGCTGAACCGCACCGCCCGGACTACCACTATATGGACACTCCCTCATAATATGGCCTTGACGGCCACAAGAAAAACAAGCACTTGTAGCACGATAACATTCTCCAGAATGATGTCTACTGCACCGAGAACACCGAGGCAAAGCTGGCCTCGACTGACTGAAACCTCTGTTCATCTGCGAACCCGAAGCCTTGGATCTCTGACCGGCTCCTGAATACCCTGTACTATCAAATCTCCTGCCTGTAACCTGTGGGGGTGCACTCCGTGCTGGCTGGGAAGAATATCTACTATAATGCTGAGGCTGCCTGCTTCGGAACTCACTAGAATAACTGGCCGATCTAGCTCTCTTATGCTGGCCCCTGTCATGATCTCTATCGGGCTGACGCCCTCTGTGTCGATCCTCTACCCCCTGTGCATATGCCTGTACCCGAGCAATATCCATACCTGGCTAAGAAGCCATTACCATACAGCTATCAATCAAGTAACGATCCAGCCCCATCACATAACGATGCACTCTATGAGCCATATCAGCTACAATAGTAGGCGCATATCTGGCCAACGAATCAAACTCAAGACTGTACTCTCGAACGCTCCTGCCATTCTGCCTCAGATGTAAGAATCTATCAACTCTAGCTCCCCTCATCTCTGGGGGCAGAAAGTGGCCAAGGAAGGCCTCCACGAACTCATCCCATACTGCTGGAGGAGCGTCATCGCCCCTAGATAACTCCCACGACTCATACCAATTAACAGCTACATCCCGCAACCTATACGAAGCCAACTCAACAGACTCAGTCTCAGAAGCCCTAATTATCCTCAATGTACGCTGCATCAGCCGAATAAACTCCTACGGGTCATCCTCAGGATTTGACCCGAAAAATTCTGGAGGCTTACAACTTAAGAAGTCATAAGCCCTCAAACTATCATATCTGTCCGCACGGTCAACCCCTAGCTCATGCCTGCGAGCCTGCCCTGCCACTAATCTGGTCAACAACTGAACTGCATCCCTCATGGCTCTATCCTCCTCCCCTGGCTGAGGAGCTGGAGGCTTACGTGCTGGAACCTCGGGAGCTGGCGGTAGAGCCGCCCCCTAACTCGGAGTTGTCGCTGCCGTAGGTTCCTCTGGAAGTGGCGGTGTAGTAGAACTCGCGGACTGGAACCCAACCTCAGGCATAATCTGGGCACGGGCCCTAGTAACTCTCCGAGTCTGGCTAGTATCCCCTGCTACCAATTTGCCCTTCTGGGCAGCTGTCGCTTTCTTTGGAGGCATAGTTGTAAACATAATAGTCTGTTAAAAAGGGGTTATCCTGATAATATAGCTCTATCGCGCGATCTAGGATAAGAAGGAAAGATGACATCCTAAATGTCCTGTAGCCTCCTGTTTATAGATGTGGTACACAACACACCGATAAACAAAACTCTACTAGACACGGTCTGTAGACACTCCGAGGATGAACCGCTATGATACCACTTTTGTCACGACCCTGCCCCGTGGGCCATGACTAGTGCCCGAGCTGGACACCCATATGTACCTGTCAAACATTATCGGACTGATACCATAGGTCCTCAATTAATCACATCGTAATAACATACGCAAGCCAACGAGGCTTCCACTACAAACCAGAATATTACGCAAGCCGACAAGGCTGCCACTACATACCAATATACTACGCAAGCCGACAAGGCTGCCACTACGAAATGATAATATATGCAAGCTGGCAAGGCTGCTACAACGATAGAACATTCATAATAACCATATAGACACAACTGATCAAGTCTGAATACGACCCACATACATGTCTACGAACCTCTAAGAGTGTCAGCAGTGAAATATGACGGGACAGGGCCCCGTCTTACCCCTAGACAAACATATACATATATACAACAGAAGATCTGTACCAAAATCTAGGCTCCGGAACAACGGAGCTCTCCAAGACAGCATAAAGGGAATCCTAATGTCACGACCCAACCCCGTGGGCCGTGACTAGTGCCCTAGCTGGATACCCATACACACTTACTTACCAAATCGATATATCAAGGACTTATCCATATTCAGCATACATTAAGTTATACAGATGTTGGAATCAGATATCGTCTTAAGCGGTCATATATATAGCAGAATATCATACAGAATCCGGCAAGGCTGGCGGAAAGCACATCGCCCAAATATATATATCCATACACACACCTATGGGCCGTTTCGGCCATCACAGTAAACGGGACCGCTTAAGACACAAATCACAGACATAAACAAACAATCACGACCCATGACCCACATATATGTCTACAGGCCTCTACGAATCACAACAGAAATATATGATGGGACAGGGCCCCGCCGTACCCCAAATAGTCATATATATACAGAAACATGTACAACAAAGATATGTACCAAAAATATGGGATTCGGATCAAAGGAGCACTCCAAAGTAGCAGAATATGTATCCTACATTGGCGGGTCACCAGAACGAACGTCTGCACCTGCGGCCATGAAACGCAGCCCCCGAAGAAAGGGGGTTAGTACAAAATAGGTACTGAGTATGTAAAGCATGAAATATACTATCCAAAATCATAATGGAAATACAAGGTGTGGAAGATGAGAATAAAATCAATATACCGAGAAGCTCGTTTTAAGACACAAATAATGCAAATATAAGAGTCATGCATAGGGCTCAGGAACGTGGTCGCCACTCCTACGCTGGCGCCACAACACATCATACTCCAGAAGGTTTCAAATCTCCGTACAATCCCGAACATATCGTATCATCATAACATATCACAACATCAGAACACATCATGTGCCATAACACATCATAACGCCGTATATAAGCGGTACCCGGCCCTATGGCAAGGGTCTCGGGAACCGTAACACATCATACTGCCGAATATAACATAGTGCGCACGATGACAAAACTGGCCCGGGACCCAGCGAACGATATCATAGTAGTATGCACGAGCAGAGTAGTGAAAACCACATGCACATAAATCAAGACTCAATGGATATATATACTTACCGACCCCTGAAGGCTCAGAAACAAGTTTCGGGTCGATCCGACCTAGTATGAGAAAGTTACGAACGTTTGAAGTATAGAACGTTCTATAAGCGTTTCAGAAGCCATTTTTGGAAAATCAAAGCCATAATCATGTCAAAAATCTTTTGGATATTGTACGTATCGAAACATATCAAAGGCTCGATGGAGCAATCGAATGTGTTAACATTTGGAAGGTCAAAACTATAGTCATATCATTTGTTTCTCAAATGCTATTCGGAAACATATTGGCCAAACTTCGGACATCATAGATACACGTCATCGGACATCATGGATACATATCAAAACCATACGGAACAACTTATGAGAAATCAAGGACGTTAGCCATCCTAGTGGCTCTAAGAATAAGAATCTTTCCGAAACCATACATATACATCACAGACTTATTTCATAAGGATCATGCCAAAGAAGAAAAGGTTAAGCCTTACATACCTCGCTCGCCTCCTAAGCTAATCACAACTCAAGTCTCGGGCTCCCCACGATCTACAATAACGTTATTAATTATCAAACATTAGCTACAAGTACTTAGAAATTCAATTCTAACTAGTACTTGTCTACAGAAATTTCGGCAGCATCTCCCCTGTAAATACAACAACCCCGAGAATTCAACTCGGCCAAAACATCCACAACAATACCAACAACCATACTAATAACATCAACAATCAATTTAAAACGCATTCAACATTAGTAACCTTCTTCCCTACGTAGCTTATCAACATTCAATTCAACTACGTACATTCAAGCCAATATCAATGCTCACATATTCGTTACTAATCCGAGATCATTCAAACACAATTCAAGAACATTTCAAACAATCTATACAATATTCAAACAATTCCACCAACACACCATACTCCACCCGAAATCTCCCCAACTTCCCTAGGAACAACAACAATGCATTTGTTGTTCCCAAATTCATCAACTATCCCAACAACACACACATTAGCAACATCATTCTCACAACTACAAGAACTACACTAACGACCACGGTGGCTTCCAAAACAGCCCACACTAGTCCCAACTTCAACTTGAATCATCAAATTCTCATTTTCATCATACAATACATATTAACAACAATCAAATTACTACATAAAAATTTGTTCATCTTTCCTACACAACATACACTTACACGGCTAACACCAACATGCATAGTTTCATGATTTTTATCCATTTCTACATACTACAACATACATAACTCTTGCATAACATATAAAAGAACATGAATTCTTACCTTTTTCCTTAAATTTCCACTTGACTAGAATTTTGAACGTGCCACCAAGAGTAGTTTTCTTGCTTCAATAATTATACCACGTTAAAGAGGGTCTTTAAATTAGTAGGAATACTAGAAGAGTATATATTTTTTTGAATCAAGATTGTTGGCTTCAAGAATTCTTTTTTCTTTCCTTGGCCGAAAGGCCCCTTGTTCTTGCTCTCAATTCTCTTTCTCTTGAATGTTCTTGGATAAATGATGAATAATGATATGGCCCTCTCTTTTTATTACTTGGATTTAAATTTTACATGGGCCTTGGCCCATATACCCTTGGCCGGCCACACTTGGGCCTTTTTTTTTTGTCTTTCCAAGCCCAATTATTTCATGACTAATTTTTGCAATTCATGAAACTATTTTCCAAATTTCCAATTTTTCCCTTAGCCTTCCTCAATATTTCCGCATCAATATTTTTTATGAACAACTTATGTATTAAATAAGATCAAAATATTGCCTTATCTCTTACTAGTCACAATTATCTCAAATTATCCGAAGGTGCAAAATACGGGATATAACACCTAAGCTGGCGGATCACCAAAGCGAGTATCTGCACCTGCGGGCATGAAACGCAGCCCCCCGAAGAAAGAGGGTCAGTACGGAATATGTATTGAGTATATAAAGCATGAAATACAGTAAAAAGGACCATAACTGAAATAAGGTGTGTAGAAAACAAGTACAATGTCCAGAATACCAAACACTTGCCTTTTGAAACATAAATCATGCATGTCAGTATCATATATCATATCAGGCCCCTTATGGGACCCGGTAAACATGGTCGCCACCCCTTCTTTGGCGCCATAACACCATAGCACAGCATAACTCCATAAACACAACATAACCCCACAGCACAGCATAACTCCATAAACACAGCATAACCCCATAACACAGCATAACTCCATAAACACAGCATAACCCCATAACACAACATAACTCCATAAACACAGCATAACCCCATCATATATATATGTATATCATATTCCGGCCCTCTAGTGAGGGACTCGGTGAACAATGCAGTGAGACTGTGCACGATAACATATCCTGGCACGGGACTCAGTGAAAGACATATTGAGACATGCACGAGTGGAGTAGTGAGCAACCATATGCAAATTAAAATATTTTCAAAAACTCAATGGAACAATCAAAACGAACAGTCATTTGAAGATCAGGACAATAGTCATATCAAATACCTTTCGGATGTCATTGTGGAGTATATCAGAATAAAACTTCTGGAATCAAATATATACGTATCAGGGTATATCAAAGACTCAATGGAATAATAGTCATATGTCAATATAGTATGAACATCTCATAGAAGTATGGACATTAGTTATCATAAAGTTCCTAAGAATCGGAACTGATATACATCGACTATTATCCAACGTACAGAAAACTGAAGAGGGAAGCTCAATCACTTAAGAGTTCTAACATCAAGAAGTGAATAAGAATCATAAATCACACTCAAAACTTATGAATAGAATTACCCCAAAGTTCATATCATTCATCGCTTAGATCTAAGACATGCCAAAAGAAAGAAGGGACAACTTTACATACCTGTTAGTGACTATTCGTAAATCCATTCGCCTCGTCACTCTTTTAGCCTATTTAATATAAGAGTAACGTTATCGTTAGTAACTATATTTTCTAGTTCGTAAATCTGTAGGTCGTCGCTTATAGAACTTATTATTTAACTTATATTTCTCGTTTAGGGTTTTTTATTATTCAAGGACTTAATGAAAATCGGGCAGCATTTCCCCTATATATTCGCCTAACCCAAATTTCCAATTACCCTCCTGTTAACACAGAAACACCAACAACAACATATGGATATAATCATATCTTCAATTCTTTCAATTCATTAAGAATAACAACATGTTCATATCAACACAACTTTAACCTTATATCCAATCCCTTCATTCCTTTACCATATAATTCCTGATAACATCAACCATGTTGTCACTTAAAAATCAATTCACCATGCCTAATTAAAGCAGTCCCCAACACGGCTCAATTTACATTTCAACATCAACATATACAACTTCTTACATTCATCACACATTTACCAATTTATACAAGTTTAAATTGTCTCCAAAACATGTAAAAAAAAATATTAGCTCTTACCTTGATAAGCTTGGATCCTTAATATTGTTAATCCCTTGAATGTTCACAACACCACAACACTTTAATAATTCTCCATCATCCTCTCAATGCTCGGTCAAAGCAGCCATGGCCGAGAGTTTTTTTTTTCTTTCTTCAATTTTATTGTTGTTCTTGTTTTGTGTTCAACTGCAATGTGAAGAGATGACTCATTACCTCATTTGGTGATATACATATATGAGCCTCCTAGGCCCTACACGTGCCCCCCCCCCCCCCCTTATGTGTCATCTATTTTCCTTTTTTTTAATTAAAAATCGGGTGGGGCCCACTTTGGTAATTAATCTTAATTAATTTAATTAATCACTAATTCTTGCTTAATAATCTAATCACAAATAATTAATCCCTAATCTCCAATAATATTTTTACACTAATTAAAATTTATAAACAATTTATGTTTTAATTTAAAATTGAAAATTAAAGATTTCTATTTCGTGTCCGAAATGATCCCGTCTTTAACTTGAGTCGATTCTCTTGCGAAAAACTCGACGAATGTAAATACGGGATATAACATCCTTCCCCCCTTTAGAACATTCGTCCTTGAATGTTGAATTGGTCCCATAAGGTTCTATAAATGTTTTGGGGAAGTCTCCCTTATCGTCATATCATATAGTTTCATCGGGCAATCAATATAATCAAGTGAGGAGTTTAAGTTACCTGTAGGCGTAGGGAACAAGTAAGGGTACTTGTTCTTCATCTCCTCCTCGGCTTCCCAGGTCATCTCTTCTCTATTGTTGTTTCGCCATAATACTTTGACGGAAGCCACGTCCTTAGTTCGCAACCTCCTAATCTGCCGATCAAGTATGGCTATAGGATGCTCCTCGTAGGATAACTCCTCTGTCACCTGGACATCATCTACGGGAAATACTCTGGAAGGATCGCCTATACATTTGTGAAGCATTGACACGTTCTGGTTGTACGTCTTCCAAACTACCCATAGATTTACGGCTGAGTGCATCTGCTACAACATTTGCCTTCACAGGGTGGTATAGAATATCAACATCATAATCCTTCAGCAATTCTAACCACCGCCTCTGCCGCAAATTCAGCTCCTTCTGCTTAAAGATGTACTGGAGACTTTTATGATCCGTATAAATATCAACATGTACGCCATATAAATAATGTCTCCATATCTTCAAAGCATGAATTACTGCTGCTAACTCCAGATCATTAGTAGGGTAATTCCTTTCGTGCTTTCTGAGCTGCCGGGAGGCATAGGCTATAGCTCTGCCATGCTGCATCAACACACAGCCTAACCCAATGCCTGAGGCATCACAATAAATAACATAGCCATCTGGTCCCTCAGGAAGTGTTAGAACTGGAGCCGTAGTCAACTTATCCTTCAATAATTGGAAGCTTTGCTCGCAAGCATCGGTCCACTGAAACTTAGCTGCCTTCAGTGTTATCCTTGTTAGAGGCGCTGAAATCGAAGCAAACTTCTCTACGAATCTCCGGTAATATCCTGCTAGTCCCAGAAAACTACGTACCTCAGTAGGTGTCGTAGGTCTAGGCCAAGTCTTGATAGCTTCAATCTTCTGTGTGTCTACCCGAATACCATCAGCTCCAATAATATGCCCCAAGAATGCTACTGAAGTCCACCAAAATTCACATTTAGAGAACTTAGCATACAATTTCTGGTACTGGAGCACCCTAAGTACCGTCCCCAAATGATCTGCATGCTCCCCTTCTGATCGTGATAGACCAGAATATCATCAATAAATACAATCACGAACAGGTCAAGGAATGGCTTGAACAGTCGGTTCATCAAATCCATAAATACTGTTGGAGCATTGGTCAGCCCAAATGACATCACTCTAAACTCATAATGCCCGTATCGAGTCCTGAACGCAGTCTTGGGAATATCTACCTCCTTTATCCGCACCTGATGATAGCCTGACCGCAAGTATATCTTCGAAAATCATTTAGAACCCTGCAGCTGGTCAACCAAATCATCAATCTTGGGGAGGGGATACCTGTTCTTTATTGTTACTTTATTCAGCTTCCTATAATCAATACACATCCGCAGCGACCCATCTTTCTTTCTCACAAATAATACCGATGCTCCCCAAGGTGATGTACTGGGCCTGATGAAGCCCTTTTCTAATAAATCTCTCAGTTGCTCCTTCAACTCTTTCAGTTCTGCAGGTGCCATCCTGTAAGGAGGAATAGATATGGGCTGAGTGTCTGGCAATACGTCTATAGTGAACTCTATCTCACGCTCAGGAGGAAGGCCTGGAAGTTCATCTGGGAATACATCTGGAAATTTGTTAACAATCGGCACTGACTGAAGAGTCGTCACCTCTGCTTTCAGGTCATGCACACGAACCAGATGATAAATATACCTCTTTCTAACCATCTTCCTTGCCTTGAGGTATTCAATAAACTTACCCCTCGGCGATGCCGTATTCCTCAACCACTCTATAGCTGGCTCTCCCTGAAACCGAAACCGAACTATCTTTTCTCTACAATCAACGTTAGCATAACAAGAAGCTAACCAGTGCATACCCATAATAACATCAAACTCAGTCATATCTAACTCTATCAGATCTGCCTTGGTGCAACGACTATATATAATTACCGAACAATCTCTATATACTTGCCTTGCTATAACAGAATCTCCTACCGGTGTAGCTACCTCAAATGGTTCTATCAATTTAGGTTTTATCCCAATTCTACTAGCAACAAAGGGCGAAATATACGATAAGGTGGAGCCTGGGTCTATCAATGCATATACGTCTGGGGAGAAGATTGATAGTATACCTGTAACCACATTTGGTGATGCCTCATGATCCTGTCTACTAGCCAAGGAATATATGCGGTTCGAAGGACCACTAGAACTAGAAGCTCCGCCACGACCTCTACCACGGCCTGCTGGTACCTGAACACCCTGCCCCATAGGACGCATAGCTACGGAAGAAGATGAACCAGCAACCGACCCAGTGGGCTGAACCGCATCACCCGGACTACCACTATATGGACACTCCCTCATAATATGGCCTTGACGGCCACAAGAAAAACGAGCACCTGTAGCACGATAACATTCTCCAGAATGATGTCTACCGCACCGAGAACACCGAGACAAAGCTAGCCTCGACTGACTGAAACCTCTGTTTATCTGCGAACCCAAAGCCTTGGAGCTCTGACCGGCTCCTGAATACCCTGTACTATCAAATCTCCTGCCTGTAACCTGTGAGGGTGCACTCCATGTTGGCTGGGAAGAATATCTATTATATTGCTGAGGCTGCCTGCCTCGAAACTCACTAGAATAACTGGCCGATCTAGCTCTCTTATGCTGGCCCCTGTCATGATCTCTATCGGGCTGACGCCCTCTGTGTCGATCCTCTACCCCCTGTGCATATGCCTGTACCCGAGCAATATCCATACCTGGCTGAGAATCCATTACCATACAGCTATCAATCAAGTAACGATCCAGCCCCATCACATAACGATGCACCCTATCAGCCATATCAGCTACAATAGTAGGCGCATATCTGGCCAACGAATCAAACTCAAGACTGTACTCTCGAACGCTCCTGCCATTCTGCCTCAGATGTAAGAATCTATCAACTCTAGCTCCCCTCATCTCTGGGGGCAGAAAGTGGCCAAGGAAGGCCTCCACGAACTCATCCCATACTACTGGAGGAGCGTCTTCGCCCCTAGATAACTCCCACTACTCATACCAATTAACAGCTACATCCCGCAACCTCTACGAAGCCAAATCAACAGACTCAGTCTCAGAAGCCCTAATTATCCTCAACGTACGCTGCATCTGCCGAATAAACTCCTACGGGTCATACTCAGGCTTTGACCCGAAAAATTCTGGAGGCTTACAACTTAAGAAGTCATGAGCCCTCAAACTATCATTTCTGTCCGCACGGTCAACCTCTAGCTCATGCCTGCGAGCCTGCCCTGCCACTAATCTGGTCAACAACTGAACTGCATCCCTCATGGCTCTATCCTCCTCCCCTGGCTGAGGAGCTGGAGGTTCATGTCACGACCCGTCTAGGGGCCGTGACGAGTACCCGATACTTGTACCGAGCACCCCTTGTCTATCGTTTTACCTTTACCTCTTAGCAAGCCATGTAAACAGAGCCATTTTTTTTTTTTTGAACATTAACATTAGCGGCGTCATTCTGAACATAGACTAATAAACTTCGTTATCACTTATACATCAACATTAGCATGCCAAAACACCATATATCTAACTGTACTTAATTGACTGTACATAACTGTCTACGAGCCTCTAGACGTGGTACCCTTATACATAGAAAGGGTCGGGTGCTGCCGTGCCCGAATATACATACACAAAATAGTACCGCAGAAGTGAGGCTCCGAAACAACTGGAGCGCTGTCAACACTGCTGGTAAGGCTCCTAAGGATCAAATCCGCCTATCTGCTGACCTGCGCGGCATGAAACGCAGCGTCCACAAGAAGGGACGTCAGTACGAATAGTGTACCGAGTATGTAAGGCATGAAAGATAACACTAGCAGTAACATAATGTATAATTAATAATGTCATGGAGTCATAGAATATAGAAGATAGAACATATCTCATGTCATATATTATCATCTCGTATCATATCATATTATATCTTATCTTGTCTTGTCGTAGTATATCACGTCATAGTATATCGTGTCATAGAGTGTCAGGCTATAGTATATCATAACATAGTACCTCATATCGTAGCATGGCATGTTATAGCATGTCGTGTCATAGCATTGTGTGTCATAGCATGTCTTACCATAGCATAGCATATCATAGCGTATCATAGCATAGCATAGCTTGTCATATCATGTCTTGTCGTAGCAGATCATAGCATATCATGTCATAGTATAGCTTACCATAGCATATCTTATCATAGCATGTCTGGTCATGACATGGTAGGTCATATCATATCCCCGAACAATGCCGGCTCACCCATATAGCGCCGATATACACCGGCTCACCCATATATCCCGCGTCCGGGATGATAAGCCAGCTGATCAGGTAGCAATGAAACATGTTTCCCTTCCCATTCCCCCATGTATCCCTTCCCCCCAACCCAGGTTCATATACATAGCTTGCTTACATATACATGTCTTATATACATTTACTTATCTTATATACATATATATCTTTTATATACTTATACATATCTTCTATACATATACATGTTATATATATATATATATATATATATATATATATACATGTCTTATATACATAGACATGTTTTCTATATGTATATATCCTATAAGCACACAAGGGAGCCCAAGGAAAAATCATATAGCCATCGGAGCGGCGTAAGGCCGGTGACCTCCGATTACATTATGGAATACTCGTGATCGCTCTTGTCTCACCTCGAAGGGACGAATATTTTGAGGTGAGATGGTCAATGGAGAATAGTATTAAAGTAAACGTAGAATGAAATTGTGGGCATCATAGATGACAGTTCATAGACTTTGAAATCTTTAGAAAATAAAGGCATAGCTAGGGAATACAAATAAGATTCAAAAATTAATTTATCATTTTCATATTTACATAAGATACTTAGCTTAGTTATCTTGGTCATAGAGTCGTTCCGGTAGTGCGTATCATAGGCATATCCTCTTATGTAATGTCATTGTTATCATTCTCGTCATGGAAGGGTCCTCATTGGAGGAGTCATAGTACTTATCATTTGGTAACGAACTCAGGATCAAAAGTTCCCTTTGGATTCACTTCTAATAAGTCAAGCAACACTGTAAGGAAAAATCCGAGAGTAGCGGGCCCACCTCGGGCCGGATGGGGTGGCGTATGTTATTTACATATATTACGTGTCATGTCATTACTTGTGAGGGTTCTAGGGTAATCGGGTCCCACTCGTGCAAGTTCTAAGGGTTTAAGAGGTCTTTCCATCATTTGCACACTTTCTAGTTCAATTCTATTGAACAAAAAGTGGAAAACTTTAGGTGCGGATTCCGGGGGCTAGGGTTGTCCCCGAGGCTCGTACCCGACTTATTACATCTAAGACATGCCATAGAAAGAAGAGTGAAGCCTTACATACCTCTTTCCGCTCCTTTTGCTATTCCAAATTCACGTCGCAATCTCGTTAAAATCTGCAAATTGGTCATGTTTACCAAAACTCTTATTAGGGTACTTAGAGTTAGAATCTTAAGGAAACATTTGGCTACCGAAATTTCGGCAGCACTTCCCCTATAAATACTCCATCCCACCAAGTTCAACTTGGCTAATTTCAATCAACAACAATCCCGGGAATTCAAACCCGACCAAAATATCAACCACAATTCCAACAACAACAATACTAACAACTTCCATATTCAATCAACTTACTACTTCTTCCAAAAACTTTCTAACTTTAATGAAAACAATCACAACCTCATAATCTATATTCCAACAACATCATACTAACCACATTACCTTCCATGCATGCAAGAACATTACATTCAATTTACACAACTTCTAAAACAAACCTCCACCTACTTCAACTTCACTAAGGTTCCTAGACATTCATTAGCAACATAGAGTCCACAACATAACAACAAACAAAATACTAAATAAAATGGACTCATTCTCTTCCATTTTTTCACCATAACCACACGGCCAACACCAACATACACACTACAACTTCTCAAAATTCATTCAACTTCCATTTTCCACATATCATTCACAACAATAACAACCAAACACTAATTAAAATAATTGAAGCATGACTCCTACACATATATACATACACACGGCCATGTACTATATTTCTCTCCTTCATGAATTTCATCCATTTTAGCATACTACAACACATATAAACCATATATAACACATAAAACAAGATCAAAACTCACCTTTCTTCTTCAACTTCTCACTTGACTACAACTTGACAACTTGTATGATTTTGAATTTTTCTTGCTCCAACAACAACTCCACCTTGTTAATCACCCTTTACTTGGTAGAAAATGATTTTTGAAGAATTTTTATCAATTTTCTTGTTGGTTTTTGATCTTGGCCGAAATGGCCTTCAAGTTTTTCTCCTTCTTTTCTTGTTCTTACTTTCTTGAAAATTCTAGAAAGTTTGATGAAAAAGATGACTTGGTCATCTCTTTATTTACTCATTAACCTTGATGTGGGCTTAAGCCCACACCAAATGGACGGCCAAACAAGGCCCAAAACTTAGCCCACTTATTGTTTTTTGATTTTTTTTGGGCCAACTCGGTTTGGTCCCGAGTTGGGCCTAGCCCACTGACCTTTCGACCTTAAAACGTCCATATCTCCTTGTACCGACGACCTATGGTTGGAAAGCTGGGGACCCACGACCTATGGTTGGAAAGCTAATTCAATTATCTACAACTTTTAGTTCTTGGTACGTTTCCAAATTCCAAACTTATAATACCGGTTTTGCCCCTTGAAGTCAGATCACCCGAAAACATTTTCTTAAAATATTCGTTTGGAGGACTTCCACTTTGATTTGGCCCAAGGGACCTTCTTGAGTTGTGTTTAACTTCTCATATGTGATTCATATGAATTTTCAGATGTCCCAAAAAAATCTCGATGTGTGGGTCCCACCTCAGCAATTAATCTGACGTTCAAAAATACGGGATATAACATTCTCCCCCCCTTTAGAACATTCGTCCTCGAATGTTAAACTGGCTTCATAGTGTATCATAATACTTCGGGGAGGTCTCCTTCGTAGACATCTCACATGTCGCTTTTATGTCGTAAGTCCATTGAGTAAGCTCCGAACGTTGGCCCCACGTTAATAAGTCCCCTTTCTGTCACGCTTTCTCCTCTTCTGTTAGTCTTGTCCGTCTCAGCCTACATGACTCTTATAGGGTTTGTAACCACTCCACACACTCTAATTTACATTGGAATACCTAGCTTCACATTCGTCTCTTGTTCCCACATTTGTGAAAATTTCAGCATATTTCCCAGGGGGTCACCCATCATGAAATTGCTCCCACCTGAGCACGCTTAACCTTGAAACTCTGGTGCATTTTAATACGCGAACGCTGGTGTAATTTTTCCGACTGTCCCGTACGGCCTTTGTCACATTATTTAAAGTAAGTCGGGGTTCTAACAACTCCCAAAACGTCCTCACGGCGTGTCCCGCTCCTATCTTCACTTTCCTAACCATACAACTACCATATTGCCTCTGCTTAAATCTTCGCTATTTACTACTATCCATACATATAACTATCTTTTACCGGGGTTTCTAAACTCACACTGGTGGCGGGGACATCTCAGTCGCCATTACTTATAGCCGCTAAACCTTTGACCCCTTTTTGAATTTCTACCTGCCGTTATTAATCAGTATTCCTGCAGAGATTACGTATACATAAAAAGTTTTAAAGAAAATCTCATATACCTGTAGCCGATCAATCTCGAGCCTGGCCCGAGGAGCTACCATGCGAAGTATATTCTTCATTCTCGTCTGTCTGCTCATCGCTCGCCCGACCCTCGTCATTTCTCGTGTCCGAGT
Organism: Lycium barbarum; assembly: GCF_019175385.1. Taxonomy (NCBI): domain Eukaryota; kingdom Viridiplantae; phylum Streptophyta; class Magnoliopsida; order Solanales; family Solanaceae; genus Lycium; species Lycium barbarum. The sequence continues at coordinate 72,021,071 of NC_083347.1, read as the reverse complement.
CCGAAGAGAATAGCGGTGATTCCTGGTTCTCTGATGGCCGGAACAAGGGACAGGAGAAATCCGTAGCACTCTCCGAGGTGGCCGGACTGACACGGTCCTCCATCACGGGGGTAACTGGCGTACCCCCGGAAGCCTCCTCGTCCGTCGTCCCAGAAGAGTGCTCTGACGGATCTGTGCCATGACTATCCTCCTCCCTGGAGGTAAGAAGCTCTGGGGGAGTCATCGTCGAATCCTCTGAGGGATCTGTATCATAGCCACTGTCTGTGGAATCCCCAGCTCTAGGGGTCAGAATCTCTGGAGGAATTGTCGCTGGATCCTCCGACGGGTCCGCATCATAGTTGTCCTCCGCGGGATCCTCCGCTCTGGGGGTCAGAAAATCTGGAGGAGTTGTGGCTGGGTCCTCTGACGGATCTGACTCAATCGAATTCCCGAGGCTCCCCCTACTCGGCTCTGGAGATACTCTAGGGGCCTTACTGGTGCCCCCATCATCTGAAGCTGATCTCTTCATCGACAGTACTGAAACCATAGCATAGGATTAGGAAGGGAACATAAATACCTAATAGCATAGCTCTATCGCACGATCTTAGGACACAAAGATGGTCATATTTCCTAAATGCCCTGTAGCCTCCTGTTTATAAGTGTGGCGCGCTACACACCCATAAACAAGACTCTACTGGACACGGCTCGTAGACAAACTCCTAGGACCGAACTGCTCTGATACCACTTCTGTCACGACCCGTCTAGGGGCCGTGACGAGTACCCGATACTTGTACCGAGCACCCCTTGTCTATCGTTTTACCTTTACCTCTTAGCAAGCCATGTAAACAGAGCCTTTTTTTTTTTAACATTAACATTAGCGGCGTCATTCTGAACATAGACTAATAAACTTCGTTATCACTTATACATCAACATTAGCATGTCAAAACACCATATATCAAACTGTACTTAACTGACTGTACATAACTGTCTACGAGCCTCTAGACGTAGTACACTTATACATAGAAAGGGCCGGGTGCTGCCGTGCCCGAATATACATACACAAAATAGTACCGCAGAAGTGAGGCTCCGGAACAACTGGAGCGCTGTCAACACTGCTGGTAAGGCTCCTAAGGATCAAATCCGCCTATCTGCTGACCTGCGCGGCATGAAACGCAGCGTCCACAAGAAGGGACGTCAGTACGAATAGTGTACCGAGTATGTAAGGCATGAAAGATAACACTAACAGTAACATAATGTATAATTAATAATGTCATGGAGTCATAGAATATAGAAGATAGAACATATCTCATGTCATATATTATCATCTCGTATCATATCGTATTATATCTTATCTTGTCTTGTCGTAGTATATCACGTCATAGTATATCGTGTCATAGAGTGTCAGGCTATAGTATATCATAACATAGTACCTCATATCGTAGCATGGCATGTTATAGCATGTCGTGTCATAGCATAGCGTGTCATAGCATGTCTTACCATAGCATAGCATATCATAGCGTATCATAGCATAGCATAGCTTGTCATATCATGTCCTGTCGTAGCAGATCATAGCATATCATGTCATAGTATAGCTTACCATAGCATATCTTATCATAGCATGTCTGGTCATGACATGGTAGGTCATATCATAGCGTCGAACAATGCCGGCTCACCCACATAGCACCGATATACACCGGCTCATTAACCTTGATATGGGCTTAAGCCCACACCAAATGGACGGCCAAACAAGGCCCAAAACTTAGCCCACTTATTGTTTTTTGATTTTTTTGGGCCAACTCGGTATGGTCCCGAGTTGGGCCTAGCCCACTGACCTTTCGACCTTAAAACGTTCATATCTCCTTGTACCGACGTCACCTGGGGACCCACGACCTATGGTTGGAAAGCTAATTCAATTATCTACAACTTCTATTTCTTGGTACTTTTCCAAATTCCAAACTTATAATACCGTTTTTGCCCCTTGAAGTCAGATCACCCGAAAACGTTTTCTTAAAATATTCGTTTGGAGGACTTCCACTTTGATTTAGCCCAAGGGTCCTTCTTGAGTTGTGTTTAACTTCTCATATGTGATTCATATGAATTTTCAGATGTCCCAAAAAAATCTCGATGTGTGGGTCCCACCTCAGCAATTAATCTGACGTTCAAAAATACGGGATATAACAGTTCAGGTGCCGGAACCTCAGGAGCTGGCGGTGGAGCCGCCCCCTGACCCGGAGCTGTCGCTGCCCTAGGTTCCTCTGGAAGTGGCGGTGTAGCAGAACTCGCGGACTGGAACACAACCTCAGGCATAATCTGGGCACGGGCCCTAGTAACTCTCCGAGTCTGGCTAGTATCCCCTACTACCGATTTGCCTTTCTGGGCAGCTGTCGCTTTCTTTGGAGGCATAGCTGTAAACATAATAGTCTGTTAAAAAAGGGTTATCCTGAAAATATAGCTCTATCGCACGATCTACGATAAGAAGGAAAGATGACATCCTAAATGTCCTGTAGCCTCCTGTTTATAGATGTGGTGCACAATACACCGATAAACAAAACTCTACTAGACACGGTCTGTAGACACTCCGAGGATGAACAGCTCTGATACTACTTTTGTCACAACCCAGCCCCATGGGCCATGACTAGTGCCCGAGCTGGACACCCATATGTACCTATAAAACATTATCAGACTGATACCATAGGTCCTCAATTAATCACATCGTAATAACATACGCAAGCCGACGAGGCTGCCACTACAAACAAGAATATTACGCAAGCCGACAAGGCTGCCACTACATACCAATATACTACGCAAGCTGACAAGGCTGCCACTAAGAAACGATAATATATGCAAGCCGGAAAGGATGCTACAACGATAGAACATTCATAAAAACCATATAGACACAACTGATCAAGTCTGAATACGACCCACATACATGTCTACAGACCTCTAAGAGTGTCAGCAGTGAAATATTGTGAGGATCCGCAGGTGTTACCCATACATGCTGCGGGTTGCCCTCCATGACATGCATGCTTGACATACTTGGGAATTGTATGACTTGGGTCGCAGACGGATAGCACAACTATGCCATCTTCACTCTGTATAGCTACGGGTATCGAACCCGCGACCTCAAGCCTTTTGTTTCCACGAAGGGAACGCCTCTTACCAACACCTCGTACATTCGGGCTAAGGTTTGTCTCATAAGACGGGGGTATAATGAACCCAATTTGAGTAGTGTATAAATGGTGTTTGAATCCCAATCAAGACATGAGAAGAGCCTTTGGGCAAAGCAAAGTGGAAAGCCACTCTACGGGGCATGTTTGCAAGTGAGTTTGTAGAAGGTCTTACTTCAAACGACCGTAACCCCTTTATTAATTGGGAATTTAGGAAAACTTCCTGGATGAAAGTTGTATCCCTTTGAAATATATTTCCAATGGTATATTATGGGTCTTGAACGGAGCTGTATACAAAAAGTTATACCCGTTTTACTAAACAGTGTTCTGTCAGTTTATGGTGGAAATATACGAACCGTAAAAATTATACGGTGGAACATACGGACCGTAAAAATTATATGGGCCGTATATTCCAGCCGTATAATTGGTCCAAAATGTCCAAATCACAGGAATGGTTTTACGGTATGATATACGGTCCGTACAAATTATACGGGACGTAAAATTTAGCGTAAAATGGGTCCGAAAGTAATTTTAAAACTTCGTTCTAAGGCTTTTTCACTTCATTCTTCACACCCCCAAGCCCTAGAACGACCTTCTATTCTCTCCCATCATCAATAACATTAAGGTAAGCCTATTCTAATCATTCCAAGTCAATTCTAAAATATATCCTTGTAATCTAAGCAAGAAATCATTGTTCATAAACTTGGGTTTACAAGAAAACCCATCTCAAGGTTCAAGAACCAAGATTTTTGGAAAACTTCTTCAAGTTCAAATCTTTAACTCAAGTTTGGAGTATTACCAGGTATGTAGAGTTACTATCTACGTGTGGGAACATCATTGTTCTTCCCCACGCCTCATAATCCATAAAATTATGATTCTCTACTAAAAACTAGGGTTTCTATACCATGCTCATGATAACCCTAGGTCCATGTCCATGACTATATTATGTATGAATTGTTATAATTCCATCATTGAGTTCTTAATATTTTTTTATGATTATTGAGAATCCGTCCGTAATCTATGAAAACCCATACCTTGTATTCCATGGGTTCTTGCATGCATGTTTTTGACTAAGAATGATTGTTTCATGAATATCCTACATGTCTACAAGTTTTCATGCAACTATATTATATAATTACTTTCATGCTATGATACAAGATACATACATACTAAATACAAGTTATTTCATGAAACCATATTTACAAGTTATTTCATGAAACCATGTCTACAAGTTATTTCATGAAACCATGTTTACAAGTTATTTCGTGAAATCTTGATTACAAGACAAGTACAAGTTAATTCACGAAAATCATGGGCTTCTTAGCCAACTATATTATGTTCATGTTTTTGGGAGTTGCACGAATTACCGAGAAGGCTCAGATAGCCTGAAACTATGTAGCCACCATAGGACAAGGATCGCTCCGCCCAGTTAGGACGATACCTTAATTTTACACTGAATGGATCCATCAGGCACGTTACCACCTCATACCCTGGCAAGGTATAGGGGCTCTGCTGGTCTGGCGAGGTACCAGACTCCACGTATCCATGTGGTGATATCATGTGTCGGTTTATGAAATGCTCTCCCTACTTATCATGTTTTACTTATGTTATATATATATATATATATGTACTCATGCTCATGTTCATGTCCGGGTTTTCAGTTTCAGTTCTTATCATGTTATTCCATGTCCCATGTTGTTTCTTTCAGTTGCTTTACATACCAGTACATTCAATGTGCTGACGTCCCCTTTTATTGCCCGGGGGCCTGCATTTCACGATGCAGGTACGGATTTACAGGACGACGCCTCTGATCATTAGGATCTGCACGTACCAGCTTATTGGTGAGCCTCATCTCATTCGGGGTTTAGGCATTATCTTTCTTTATCTAGTTTTGCATCTAAAGGTATGCTGGGGGACTTGTCCCAGCAAGTATGTTACGTGTTTTCAGACCCATGTTAGAGGTTTCATAGACAAGACAAGTGTCATGTTAGACTTCCAGAGTTGGTTAGCCGGTTTGGCTCACTTATGATATTGTCCGCATTCATGACTTAATCAAGTAATTATGTTTAATATTATGACTTACTATATTTTATAAAAGCTCATCATGCACTTCACATTATATTTCCGCTCATGTATACCTCATGATGGTTCAGCAAGCCATGTGGTTCGCTCGGTCACATGTAGTCAGGCACCGAGTGCCGTGTTACGCCCAGGCCATGGTTCGGAGCGTGATAAAGCTTGGTATCAGAGCCTAGGTTCAAGTGTCTTTAGGGAGTCTATGAAACCGTGTCCAGTGGGGTCACTTTTATATGTGTGAGGGCCCCATACATATAAATAGTTGACCACCAAGACATTCAGGATTGTCTCAATTCTTTCATATTCTAGATCGTGCAGTTAGAGCAATACTTTTAGGATGTTTTTCTAATTCGTGTGTGTACGTATTTTTAGAAAATGCCTGCGAAAAGGAAATACACCAGAAAGGCTACAGCCACCAGCCAAGGGGCTACTGCAGAAGCAACCCGCGAAGAAACTGTTCCGACTCAGACAGCAGCCCCAACCGCTCATACAGTTACACCTCCTAGTGATTCAGATAGGGATGTTAGGAATGCTATCAATATGCTCACACAACTGGTAGCAGCTCAGGCCCAACGTCAGGAATCTGGGTCGAGTTCAGGAGGTAATGGGGAGTCTTCTAAGACTAAGGACTTTCTCAGGATGAAACCCCCAGTCTTTACGAGGTCAAAGAAAGATGAGGACCCTCAGGACTACATTGATGCTCTCCAAAAGATCTTCAGGATTATGACAGTTATAGAAACTGAAGCGGCTACTTTTGGAGCTCATCAGCTACAGGGCATTGCTAACACTTGGTATGAATCTTGGGAATTATCCCAAGGGGAGGATGCACCTGACGCTACATGGGATGAATTCACAAGTGCATTCCTGGACCACTTCATGCCAATAGAAGTCAGAGAGGCTAAGGCTGAGAAATTTCTGAAGCTTAAGCAGAATGGCAGGTCAGTTCAGGACTACTATTTGGAATTTATCAGTCTGGCTAGGCATGCTCCACATATGGTACCGGATATGAGGGAAAGAGTGAGGAGGTTTGTTGGAGGACTTGATTCCCATTTGTATGATGGGGCTAACATTGTTGCACAGAATGGGGGAATGACCATCTCCAAGATGGTTGCTTTCGTACAGGGAAATGAGACAAGGCTAAAGGAGGAGGAAACCTTGCAGAAAGAGAAAGACAAGGAGTTCAACAAGAGGGTCAAGTCTACCGGACAGTTCAGCGGGAACGGAAATAGGAAATTCTTTAAGAACAGGTCAGCAGGACCTGCTCCGTCCACAGCAAGTGCCCCACTTCCCAAGTTCCGTAATGATAAGAGGCAGAATTTCAGGCCATCAAATTCTTACTCTCAGGCTAGTGTGGGTCAGTCGACTTATACTCATCCGATATGCGGCAAGTGTAACAGGAGGCACTCAGGTGAGTGTCGTGTGGGTACTGATGCTTGTTTTAGATGTGGTCAGAAGGGCCATTTCTAGAAAGACTGTCCATCAGCCAGACAGGGTACTGGAGGTAATGTGATGCAGTCCATAAATTCAGCAGCTCCTCGTCACAATCAGGCCCAGCAGGGGCGTGGAACGGCAAGGTCTGGCACTACAGGCGGTGGTCAGAACCGTTTGTATGCATTGACAGGTCGTCAGGATACAGAGGTTAGAGCAGATGTTGTCACAAGTACACTCACAGTTTTCACTTTTGAAGTATATGCCCTTATTGACCCAGGATCCACCCTATCTTATGTAACCCCTTTTGTTGCTAAGAAATTTGGTATTGAACCCGAAAAATTGTATGAACCCTTTGAGGTGTCCACCCCAGTTGGGAAGTCAGTCATAGCTAGACGTATTTATAGGGGTTGCCCAGTTTTAGTCTATCATTGCAGAACCATAGCTGATTTAGCGGAATTAAAAATGGTAGGTTTCGATGTGATCATGGGTATGGACTGGTTAGCTTCATGTTATGCCACAGTATGTTGTAGAACTAAAGTGGTAAGATTCGAGTTTCCTAATGAGCCAGTCATAGAATGGGAGGGTAATTCAGTAGTACCCAGGGGTAGATTTGTTTCTTATCTAAAAGCCAGAAAAATGATTTCCAAGGGTTATATCTATCACCTAGTTCGAGTCAAGGATTCAGATGCCCAGACTCCAACTCTCCAGTCCGTCCCAGTTGTAAACGAATTTCCAGAGGTCTTTCCCGAAGATCTTCCAGGAGTCCCCCCTGACAGGGAGATTGAATTTGGAATTGATCTACTTCCCGATACTCAGCCGATATCTATTCCGCCATATAGAATGGCTCCAGCAGAGTTAAAAGAGTTAAAAGCCCAGTTGAAAGATCTTCTTGATAAGGGGTTTATTAGGCCCAGTGTTTCGCCTTGGGGTGCGCCAGTCTTATTTGTCCGAAAGAAGGATGGTTCCTTACGTATGTGTATAGACTACCGTCAGCTGAACAAGGTCACCATTAAGAACAGGTACCCTCTTCCTAGAATAGATGACTTATTTGACCAACTGCAGGGCGCCCAATGTTATTCCAAGATTGACCTCAGATCAGGCTATCATCAGTTAAAGGTTAAGGAAGTTGATATTCCGAAGACCGCTTTCAGAACCCGTTATGGCCATTTTGCATTTCTTCTTATGTCATTTGGGTTGACAAATGCGCCAGCTGCTTTCATGGATCTTATGAACAGGGTCTTCAAGCCTTATCTCGACTTATTCGTCATTGTCTTCATTGATGATATTTTGGTTTATTCCCGTAATGAGGCTGATCATGCAGAACATCTCAGAATAGTGTTGCAGACTCTTAAAGATCGTGAACTTTTTGCAAAATTCTCAAAGTGCGATTTTTGGCTTAAGTCAGTGGCATTCTTAGGCCATGTGATCTCAGGTGAAGGTGTTAAAGTTGATTCTCAGAAGATTGATGTCGTAAGGAGTTGGCCCAGACCCACCTCGGTTTCTGATGTAAGAAGTTTCTTGGGTTTGGCAGGCTATTATCGACGCTTCGTAGAACGATTTTCTTCTATCTCTTCTCCGTTGACTAAGTTGACTCAGAAGAAAGTTAAGTTCCAATGGTCAGATGCTTGTGAGCGAAGCTTTGAAGAGTTGAAGAAGAGATTGACTTCTGCTCCAGTTTTGACGCTGCCAGAGGGAACTGAAGGGTTCGTGATTTATTGTGATGCTTCGGGAGTTGGTCTCGGATGTGTCTTAATGCAGCATGGTAAGGTTGTAGCTTATGCATCTCGTTAGCTTAAGGTTCACGAAAAGAATTATCCGACTCATGACCTAGAGTTGGCAGCTGTAGTTTTTGCACTTAAAATATGGCGTCATTATGTACGGAGTGCATGTTGATATTTTCACAGATCATAAAAGCCTGCAATATATCTTCAAGCAAAGGGAGCTGAATCTTAGGCAAAGGAGATGGCTTGAATTGCTTAAGGATTACGATGTGGATATTCTTTATCATCCGGGAAAAGCGAATGTTGTAGCTGATGCTCTTAGTCGGCGTTCCATGGGAAGTTTAGCCCATGTGGACGAAAATAAGAGAGTTATGATAGAGGAAGTTCACCGTTTGGCCAATCTTGGAGTTCGACTTTTGGACTCCGGGGATGGTGGTGTGGTTGTTCAGAACAGGTCTCTTTCCTCTTTAGTCGTGAAAGTCAAGGAGAAATAGTTTAATGATCCCTACTTGTTGCAGCTGAAAGAGGGGATTCACAAGCAAAAGACGACGACTTTTGAACAAGGCGGAGATGATGGTACCTTGAGGTACCGAGGCAGATTGTGTGTTCCAGATGTAGATGGGCTCAGAGAGCGAATCATGTCAGAAGCTCACAATTCCAGGTATTCCATTCACCCAGGTTCCACTAAGATGTACCATGATCTTAAGGAGATTTATTGGTGGAATGATATGAAGAAGAATGTAGCAGATTTTGTAGCTAAGTGTCCGAATTGTCAGCAAGTGAAAGCCGAACACCAGAGGCCTGGTGGCTTGGCTCAGAATATTGATATTCCTGTCTGAAAATGGGAAATGATCAATATGGACTTTGTATCAGGTCTACCTCGTTCAGCTAGAAGACATGACTCTATTTGGGTGATCGTCGACAGGCTTACTAAGTCGGCACACTTTTTACCAGTCAAGACCACAGATTCAGCAGAAGATTATGCCAAGCTGTATGTTAATGAAATTGTCAGATTGCATGGGACCCCGTGTCCATTATTTCAGATCGTGGTGCTCAGTTCACAGCAAACTTTTGGAAATCCTTTCAGAAAGGATTGGGTACCAAAGTGAACCTTAGCACAGCTTTTCATCCACAAACGGATGGCCAGGCAGAGCGTACTATTCAGACTCTGGAGGATATGTTGAGAGCATGCGTCTTAGATTTCAAAGGTAATTGGGATGATCACTTGCCTCTCATTGAGTTTTCTTATAATAACAGTTATCATGCTAGTATTGGGATGGCACCATTTGAAGCTCTGTGTCACGACCCAACCCCGTGGCCGCGACTGGTACCCTAACTGGGTACCCGTACATACCTACCTGACAGAACTTCGTACCATACAGATTTTTTTTTTCAAACAGATGTTTACAAAATCAGGCCGATACAGATACGGCACGCACGCGAACATATACATACCTGAACATACAGAAATTTACAGATAAGCCGATGAGGCTAACTGACAGACGGAGTCACAAAATCGTTCGTACCTACCAAACAGATGAAACCCGTAACCCACACATCTATCTACAGGCCTCTACAGACATACAGAATCAGATGACGGGACAGGGCCCCGCCGTACCCCAAAATACCATACATACAGAGTCTACAGATAACAGAAGATATATACCAAAAGTATTTGCTCCGGATCGAAGGAGCTCTTCAGAATAGCAGAATCCGAGCCCTAGACTGGCGGCGTATCACCAAGTGCGCCTGTACCTGCGGGCATGTAACGCAGCCCCCGAAGAACCGGGGGTCAGTACGAAAAATGTACCGAGTATGTAAAGCAGAAATATATCAAACATAATCATGATCTGGACCGGAAGCACAGAAATATAATAGACAGGCTCATAAGCCGGACGGACAGAGTCATAGTCCCGACAAACGGACAGAATCATGGTCCAGACAGACAGAATCAGAATTCATACGGACATACGGAATCGGGATCCATACGGACACACAGAATCGGAACCCGTCGGCCAGATAATCCAGACTGACAGACAGAATCGTAACCAGTTGGACAGATAATCCGGACGGACATACAGAAGCATAACCAGTCGGACAGATAATCCGGACGGACATACAGAATCATAACCAGTCGGACAGATAATCCGAACGGACATACAGAAGCATAACCCGTCGGTCAGATAATCCAGACGGACATACAGAAGCATAAGTCATACAGACAGAAAGAATCACACATAGGGTGCAGGAACGTGGTCGCCACTCCTGCCATTGGCACCACAACACGTCAGATATCAGAAATTCTTCTCCGATCTCCGTCACACATCATAACATAACCACGGTACCCGGGGGCGGACAGATAACACAGCACCCCGAGCCCGGACACATCATACTTCGTAATATATCCTCGATAACCGGGGACGGACATATAACACAGTACCCCGGAACCGGACACGTCATACTTCGAAATTCACATATGGGGCTCGGCGGCCCACCGCACGATATACCTACCGGCCCGGGATCCGGTGAAAGGAATCATAGCATGTGCACGGACTGATTAATAAGAAACCACATACAGACAGATCGTCATACAGACTCAACAGAACAGAAGTAGGCCAACTGGCCGATCGAACCAAAGTATTCGGATAGTCTTCAAACTACGCGCCTACACGTCACTTGGGGAGGCACGACAGATTATAACCAGAACCAGATTTCCAGATGTCAAAAGTTATTTTGTGAGATTTGTATAAAAACAGTCATATCATGATCAAAGTAGTAGTCCAGATGTTTTTTGAGAAAATCGGATAGAACTAAAGTAATTACGATCATACAGAAGGTATCGAGCCTCGTGGGCCCGCCTCGGACCAACTCGAGGCGACATACGTAAATTACCGATAATAGACCTTATGAGGTCATCCATAACCATTTGGAAGTGTTCCGACTCCGTTTGGGAAGGTTTCGTGCAAAAGTTCACTTTGAAGGCATTTTATAAGAAAAGGGTTTCAATTGTACTTAAGGAATTGGAGCGGATTTCCATCTCGAATTCCGAGGAACGGAGTCGTACTTAAGGCTCGCGGCCGAGCCTATCACCTCCAGAACATGCCTAAGAATAAAGGGGAAGGCTTTACATACCTCGATAGCGCCTTACGCTCGCTTGGCGTCGATTCCAATTTCGTCCAAAATCTAGAAATGGTCAAGTTTACCATTTGTTAGTTTCAACTTTTCAATAGTCCAAACTTAACACATACTTGCCTACCGAAATTTCGGCAGCATTTCCTCTGTATACATGACCTCCCCAAAAGTTAAACACAGCCAAACAATCAACACAACCCAACAACAATATTCATAATAACGACAAGTAGCTCAAAATACATAATAGGGCACAATTTGCCAACTTTCCGTTCCGACCTTACACTTTCAAACCAATCTTATTATTTTCATATTCATCACCCATCAAAGTCATTACAACACGATTCGGGGGCATATCATATTATTTTCACAAGATATACATAAGATATACAAACATACAAACTTTCCATCAAGCCACAATTTATCAACTTTTCCTAACCTTCAACATACAAGTTCATAACACATTTCCATCTTCCAAATTCATCAACATTAATCATAATTTGCCTCTTGATACTTTCATTTCCATTTTTACGTAAACCATAACAAGGTTGCATAATTTCCTTCAACAACTTAGTAACCATTTTTCCATAACAACTAAAGCCACTATTCTTCCATTCATTTCACAATAACACAATTGGCATACTAACGGAATTTGATTAACATTCCATTGTTAGCTTAACACCACACGGCCATACACTAATTTTTCCAACTTTCACTAATTCATTCAACTTTCACTTCTAATACAATTTCTTCCATAACTACAACAAGATTTCAACAAAAAATTCAACTCATCACAAGTATACAACACACACACACACACGGTCAAAACCTCCCACACGGCCAACACATATTCACACACATAACACACAAGGTTCATACTTCTTACTCAATTCCACACTCTACAACATGCATACACCTTCCATAACATAACAAAGGCATGAAATTCTTACCTTTTCTTCAAATTCTTCACTTGCCACTAGAGTTGTCCTCTTGCCAAAATAATTATACCAAGTTGTAGAGAATCTTGAGCTTGGTAATAATCCCACAAGAAATGGATTTTTGAACCCAAGATTAGGCTCCAAATTTTTTTTTCTTTCTTTTCTTTCTTTCCTCTTTCTCACCCGAACCCTTTCTCTCTTTTGTTCTTGGTTTCTTTTGTTTTCTTTCTTGATTTTTCTTGAACCTTCTTATGATAAGGTTGCATATATAATGTCACATGGTAATTAATTAATCACCATGGACTTGGGCTAAAGTTAAGTGGCCGGTTGGGCCTTGGATTTGGGCCTCACTTTCTTATTATTTTGTGCCCCAAATTGATGGCTACATTTTATAATTCGTGAAGCAAGTCTCCAAAATTCCAATTTTTCCCTTGGCCTCCTTTCGTAATTCCACACCAATGTATTCGTAACCGACACAGTCATACCAAGTAAAGTTTAAATATGACCTTATTCATTACAAGTCAAGTTATCTCAAACTTTTCGAATATACAAAAATACCGGATGTAACATCCCCCCCCCCCCCTTTAAAACATTCGTCCTCGAATGTTAAATTGACCTCATGGGGCGTCATACTACTTCGGGAAGGTTCTTTTTATAATCGTCCTTTGTTGACTTTCCGATATGGATTCTTTACCAAAATGATGGAGTAATTCTTCACATTACTGACTCATATGCTTTCATAACGTATTCTCTCATAGCCCACACAGTCATTGGGCCATGAACTATATTCTAGTAACGGATGAATGCTTTTCGCTCTTTCACAGACGTTGTGTCCCTTCTTCCTTTCCTTCAAAGCTTTTCAGACATCATAATCAATATCACTTCCTGTTACACTTCTCGGTCCCTTACCACATTATCATATTCCCATATCATACCAATCAGGTTCATAACTGGGATCGGACGCGTAGAAGCGTATCGGACCGATTGGAAATCGGAGGCAGACGTACTAAACTATGGCGGACGGATTCGTAGTCAAAGTCAGATGTATGGGAGGGTATCAGACAGATCCGAGATCAGAGTCAGACGTACAGAGATGTATCAGACAGATTCGTTATCAGAATCAGACATACAGAGATGTATCGAACAGATCCGTAATCAGAGTCAGACATATAGAGTTATATCAGACAGATTCATATCCCGAGTCAATCGGACAGAGGTGTATCAGACAGAAACGTAATCGGATTTAGAAGTACAGAGGCATAATAGACAGAGCCTTATCAGAATCAGAGGTGCAGAAGTACAACAAACAGAGTTTTGATTAGAATCAGACCATTCCTATTAAGGCTCCAGTGATTCACGAAAATTTCCCTTTGTCGACATTTCATTATTCTCCTCGACAATTATATCACCGATTATCTCATCGAAACCTGTTCACTCATTCATAACCTTGTTCACCAACTTGTCATACAAATCGTCTTACGTGTCGCTTATCGACTTTTTCAAAGATTATGCTTATTCGCATTCCTTATCCTTCATCTTTCCTACTATCCATACTCATTTTCTTTCCAAATATCGTCGCACTAGACTAAGTGGTAACGTAACCGGAGTTTATCTATTATATATAATTTTGACAACATTCGTATCCTCGTCTCTGCTTCGTTTCATGTATTCGGTTTAGTAAAACCTTTTGTCTATCACAACATTAGTCGCCGGGACTCGGCTCTTGATCCATATGGGCACCAGACGAAGATCATAGACATACAAATACACACATACATATACATTTACTAATATCTTACTTGCGAACATCTCCGACCGTTATTCAAATTCGCTCAATCTCTCGAGCAGTATTGCGCTTCTTCTTTTCGCCCATTTAGTCCGCACCGGCCTGCGCGACTCCTGTAAGGGCACTAGTTACTCCACACATTCTCTTTTCCTTTAGGTTACCCCAAATTCCCATTTATATCTATCATACTTACTTTTGAGAAAAATTTGCATTACTTCCCAGGGGGGTCACCCATCCCAGAATTGCTCTGGCCTTAGCACGCTTAACCTCGAAACTTTCATGCATTTGGATGCGTTAATGCTAATATAATTTCGTCGACTGCCCCGCACGACCTTTGTCCCGTAATTTAGGGCAGATCGGGGTCTTAGTAAATTTTCGAGAAGTTCTCGTAGCAGGTTCCACCCCGGGCTATACCATACAATTACCATGTTGTCTTTCTGAATCTTCAATATTCACCTTCATTAGGGGTTTCTAGAATCACACTGATAGTGGAGACATCTCAGTCACCCTTGCTTTTAACCACTAGGTCTTTAATCCTCTTAAACTTTTCGTCGTCGTCATCGAATACTATTTTACAGATATCATACACACATCGGAAATTCTAGGAAACTTATGTACTCGTAAATGATCAATCTCGGGTCTAACCTGGGGAGCTGCCGTGGGAACTGTGTCCATCATCATCATCATCTGTCTGGCCCCCACTCGCCTGGCCCCCGCTATTACCTGCGTCCGAATCAGAGGAGTATAGGTAGCCCGACAATTCCTGGTTCACTGATGGCCAGGACAATGGACTGGAATAGGGCGTAACACTCTCCGGGGAAGCCTGTCTAACATAGTGCTCTATCACAGGAGCTGCTGGCACATCCCCGGAAACCTCCTCCTCCGGCGTCCCAGAGGAATGCTCGGGGGAATCTGCATCATGGCCATCCTCCTCCCTGGGAGTAAGAAGCTCTGGAGGTATCGTCGCCGGATCCTCTGAAGGGTCGGTATCATAACTATCTTCTCTGGGATCCTCTGCTCGGGGAATCAGAAACTCTGGTGGAATTGTCTCTGGATCCTCCGAAGGGTCTGTCTCAATCGAGTAGCTGGGGATCTGCCTACTCGGTCCTGGTGATATCCTAGGGGCCTTCTTAGCACCCCCATCATCAGAAGCAGTCCTCTTCATTCTTGTCAATCTACAATCACTTGCAGGAAGAGGGTCAGAAACAGTTTCCCCAAATACTGACACTGATGCTCTTTTGGAGCCCCGCTGTAGATACAGCAATTCGTAGGGAAGAAACATCCTAACCATACAGCTTTATCGCACGATCTAAGATTCAAAGAGGGGTAACATCCTAGATGCCTTGTAGCCTCCTGTTTATAGATGTGGTGCACAACACACCGATAAACAAGACTCTACTAGACACGGCCTGTAGACATTCCAAGGACTAACCGCTCGGATACCACTTCTGTCACGACCCAACCCTGTGGCCGCGACTGGTACCCTAACTGGGTACCCGTACATACCTACCTGACAGAACTTCGTACCATACAGATTTTTTTTTTTCAAACAGATGTTTACAAAATCAGGCTGATACCCATCGTTGGTTGTTCCTGCTGATACTATAACAGTTAAGGATAGGTTGACTTATGAGGAGATCCCCGTAGCCCTTCTTGATCGTCAAGTTCGCAAGTTGAGAACTAAGGAAGCAGCCTCAGTAAAGGTCTTATGGAGGAGCCAGAAAGTTGAAGAGGCTACGTGGGAAGCCGAAGAAGACATGAAATCCATATATCCTCACTTGTTTGAAGAGCAAGCAGATATACTTCAAGGTAAATACCTGTAGTATTCATGTCATGTCCCTTATGTATTGATGCCTCACGTTTCACATTCAAGATCATGTATTCTCTATTCATGTCTCATGTTTTGGCACTCATGTTTTCATGAGACTATGTCATGTCAGTTTTCCATGTTCCGTGTTATGTTTCTTCACGTTCATATATTCAAGTTATGTCCAGCCACATTCTTAACCATGACCCATCATTCGAGGACGAATGATCCCAAGGGGGAGATATTGTAACACCTCGTACATTCGGGCTAAGATTTGTCTCATAAGATGGAGGTATAATGAACCCAATTTGAGTAGTGTATAAATGGTGTTTGAAACCCAATCAAGACATGAGAAGAGCCTTTGGGCAAAACAAAGTTGAAAGCCACTCTACGGGGCATGTTTGCAAGTGAGTTTGTAGAAGGTCTTACTTCAAACGACCGTAACCCCTTTATTAATTTGGAATTTGGGAAAACTTCCTGGATGAAAGTTGTAGCCCTTTGAAATATCTTTCCAACGGTATATTATGGGTCTTGAACGGAGCTGTATACAAAAAGTTGTGCCCGTTTTACTAAACAGTGTTCTGTCAGTTTACGGTGGAAACATACGAACCGTAAAAATTATACGATGGAACATACGGACCGTAAAAATTATACGGGCCGTATATTCCAGCCGTATAATTGGTCCAGAATGTCCAAATCACAGGAATGGTTTTACGGTATGATATACGGTGTGTACAAATTATACGGGACGTAAAATTTAGCGTAAAATGGGTCCGAAAGTAATTTTAAAACTTCGTTCTAAGGCTTTTTCACTTCATTCTTCACACCCCCAAGCCCTAGAACGACCTTCTATTCTCTCCCATCATCAAGAACATTAAGGTAAGCCTATTCTAATCATTCCAAGTCAATTCTAAAATATATCCTTGTAATCTAAGCAAGAAATCATTGTTCATAAACTAGGGTTTTCAAGAAAACCCATCTCAAGGTTCAAGAACCAAGATTTTTGGAAAACTTCTTCAAGTTCAAATCTTTAATTCAAGTTAGGAGTATTACCAGGTATGTAGAGTTACTATCTACGTGTGGGAACATCATTGTTCTTCCCCACGCCTCATAATCCATAAAATTATGATTCTCTACTAAAAACTAGGGTTTCTATACCATGCTCATGATAACCCTAGGTCCATGTCCATGACTATATTATGTATGAATTGTTATAATTCCATCATTGAGTTCTTAATATTTTTTTATGATTATTGAGAATCCGTCTGTAATCTATGAAAACTCATACCTTGTATTCCATGGGTTCTTGCATGCATGTTTTTGACTAAGAATGATTGTTTCATGAATATCCTACATGTCTACAAGTTTTCATGCAACTATATTATATAATTACTTTCATGCTATGATACAAGATACATACATACTAAATACAAGTTATTTCATGAAACCATATTTACAAGTTATTTCATGAAACCATGTCTACAAGTTATTTCATGAAACCATGTTTACAAGTTATTTCGTGAAATCTTGATTACAAGACAAGTACAAGTTAATTCACGAAAATCATGGGCTTCTTAGCCAACTATATTATGTTCATGTTTTTGGGAGTTGCACGAATTACCGAGAAGGCTCAGATAGCCTGAAACTATGTAGCCACCATAGGACAAGGATCGCTCCGCCCAGTTAGGACGATACCTTAATTTTACACTGAATGGATCCAGCAGGCACGTTACCACCTTATACCCTGGCAAGGTATAGGGGCTCTGCTGGTCCGGCGAGGTACCAGACTCCACGTATCCACGTGGTGATATCATGTGTTGGTTTATGAAATGCTCTCCCTACTTATCATGTTTTACTTATGTTATATATATATATATATATATGTACTCATGCTCATGTTCGTGTCCGAGTTTTCAGTTTCAGTTCTTATCATGTTATTCCATGTCCCATGTTATTTCTTTCAGTTGCTTTACATACCAGTACATTCAATGTGCTGACGTCCCCTTTTATTGCCCGGGGGCCTGCATTTCACGATGCAGGTACGGATTTACAGGACGACGCCTCTGATCATTAGGATCTGCACGTACCAGCTTATTGGTGAGCCTCATCTCATTCGGGGTTTAGGCATTATCTTTCTTTATCTAGTTTTGCATCTAAAGGTATGCTGGGGGCCTTGTCCCAGCAAGTATGTTACGTGTTTTCAGACCCATGTTAGAGGTTTCATAGACAAGACAAGTGTCATGTTAGACTTCCAGAGTTGGTTAGCCGGTTTGGCTCACTTATGATATTGTCCGCATTCATGACTTAATCAAGTAATTATGTTTAATATTATGACTTACTATATTTTATAAAAGCTCATCATGCACTTCACATTATATTTCCGCTCATGTATACCTCATGATGGTTCAGCAAGCCATGTGGTTCGCTCGGTCACATGTAGTCAGGCACCGAGTGCCGTGTTACGCCCAGGCCATGGTTCGGAGCGTGACAAAGCTTGGTATCAGAGCCTAGGTTCAAGTGTCTTTAGGGAGTCTATGAAACTGTGTCCAGTGGGGTCACTTTTATATGTGTGAGGGCCCCATACATATAAATAGTTGACCACCAAGACATTCAGGATTGTCTCAATTCTTTCATATTCTAGATCGTGCAGTTAGAGCAATACTTTTAGGATGTTTTTCTAATTCGTGCGTGTACGTATTTTTAGAAAATGTCTGCGAAAAGGAAATACACCAGAAAGGCTACAGCCACCAGCCAAGGGGCTACTGCAGAAGCAAACATATACATATATACAACAGAAGATCTGTACCAAAATCTAGGCTCCGGAACAACGGAGCTCTCCAAGACAGCAGAAAGGGAATCCTAAGCTGGCGGATCACCAAAGCGAGTATCTGCACCTGCGGGCATGAAACGCAGCCCCCCGAAGAAAGGGGGTCAGTACGGAATATGTACTGAGTATATAAAGCATGAAATACAGTAAAAAGGACCATAACTGAAATAAGGTGTGCAGAAAACAAGTACAATGTCCAGAATACCAAACACTTGCCTTTTGAAACATAAATCATGCATGTCAGTATCATATATCATATCAGGCCCCTTATGGGACCCGGTAAACATGGTCGCCACCCCGACTTTGGTGCCATAACACCATAGCACAGCATAACTCCATAAACACAGCATAACCCCACAACACAGCATAACTCCATAAACACAGCATAACCCCACAACACAGCATAACTCCATAAACACAACATAACCCCATAACACAGCATAACTCCATAAACACAACAAACCTCATCATATATATATGTATATCATATTCCGGCCCTCTAGTGAGGAACTCGGTGAACAATGTAGTGAGACTGTGCACGATAACATATCCTGGCCCGGGACTCAGTGAAAGACATATTGAGACATGCACGAGTGGAGTAGTGAGCAACCATATGCAAATTAAAACATTTTCAAAAACTCAATGGAACAATCAAAACGAACTGTCATTTGAAGATCAGGACAATAGTCATATCAAATACCTTTCGGATGTCACTATGGATTATATCAGAATAGAACTTCTGGAATCATATATATACGTATCAGGGTATATCAAAGACTCAATGGAATAATAGTCATATGTAAATATAGTATGAACATCTCATAGAAGTCTGGACATTAGTTATCATAAAGTTCCTAAGAATCGGAACTGATAGACATCGACTATTATCCAACGTACAGAAAACTGAAGAGGGAAGCTCAATCACTTAAGAGTTCTAACATCAAGAAGTGAATAAGAATCATAAATCACACTCAAAACTTATGAATAGAATTACCCCAGAGTTCATATCATTCATCGCTTAGATCTAAGACATGCCAAAAGATATAAGGGACAGCTTTAGGCCGACGCTTATAGAACTTATTCTTTAACTTATATTTCTCGTTTAGGGTTTTTTATTATTCAAGGACTTAACGAAAATCGGGCAGCATTTTCCCTATATATTCGCTTAACCCGAATTTCCAATTACCCTCCTGTTAACACAGAAACACCAACAACAACATATGGATATAATCATATCTTCAATTCTTTCAATTCAATAAGAATAACAACATGTTCATATCAACACAACTTTAACCTTATATCTAATCCCTTCATTCCTTTACCATATAATTCATGATAACATCAACCATTTTGTCACTTAAAAATCAATTCACCATGCCTAATTAAAGCAGCCCCCTACACGGCTCAATTTACATTTCAACATCAACATATACAACTTCTTACATTCATCACACATTTACCAATTTATACAAGTTTAAATTGTCTCCAAAACGTGTAAAAAAAAAGATTAGCTCTTACCTTGATAAGCTTGGCTCCTTAATAATGTTAATCCCTTGAATTTTCACAACACCACAACACTTTAATTTTTCTCCATCATCCTCTCAATGCTCGGCCAAAGCAGCCATGGCCGAGAGCTTTTTTTTTTTCTTTCTTCAATTTAATTGTTGTTCTTGTTTTGCGTTCAATTGCAATGTGAAGAGATGACTCATTACCTCATTTGGTGATATACATATATGAGCCTCCTAGGCCTTACACGTGCCCCCCCCCCCCCCCTTTATGTGTCATCTATTTTCCTTTTTTTTTAATTAAAAATTGGGTGGGGCCCAATTTGGTAATTAATCTTAATTAATTTAATTAATCACTAATTCTTGCTTAATAATCTAATCACAAATAATTAATCCCTAATCTCTAATAATATTTTTACACTAATTAAAATTTATAAACAATTTATGTTTTAATTTAAAATTGAAAATTAAAGATTTCTATTTCGTGTCCGAAATGATCCCGTCTTTAACTTGAGTCGATTCTCTTGCGAACAACGCGACGTATGAAAATACGGGATATAACAGAGTTAGTGCATATTCTTGATCTAGCATGTATTTACATTCAAGAAGGAAAGTTTGAGCCACTTGACCGACCAATTGGGCCACTGCCTAAGTTATCACTAGAAGAGGCCCAGAAGTTAGAGTTGAAATCTCTACCTGCGCATGTCAAATATGCGTACTTGGGTGAGGGTGAAACTTTACCAGATATATTGGCAGTCGAGCTCACTGATGCAGAAATAAAGAAGTCTTTGGATGTCTTAAAAATTGAAGGACAGCACTTGGATGGCAGATATCTGATATTCAGGGGATCAGTCCAGCATTCGGTATGCACAAGATGCTCATGAAGGATGATCATAAGCCCAACATAGAGCACCAAAGGAGATTGAATGTTGTGATAAAGGAAGTGTTCAAGAAGGAGGTGATTAAGTGGTTAGATGTAGGCATTGTCTACCCCGTTTTTTACAGCAAGTGGCTTAGTCTTGTACGGTGTGTCCCGAATAAATAAGGGATGACAGCTGTAACGACTGACTAAAATGATCTCATCCTAACAAGAACCATGATAGGGTGGAGAACCTGCATGGATTATTGAACTGAGTGCGGCCACAAGAAAGGATCATTATCATATTCCCTTTACAACCAGATGCTTGACAGATTAGCCAGACAGAAGTATTACTATTTTCTTGATGGGTGTTCTGGCTATAATCAAATATCTATTGCACCAGAAGATCAGAGAATACTACTTTCACTTGCCCCTACGGTACATACACCTTCAAACAGATGTCATTTGGGTTATGCAATGCACCAGTGACTTTTCAAAGGTGTATTATGGCCATATTTTATGGAATGGTGGAGGAC
This sequence comes from Lycium barbarum, assembly GCF_019175385.1. Taxonomy (NCBI): domain Eukaryota; kingdom Viridiplantae; phylum Streptophyta; class Magnoliopsida; order Solanales; family Solanaceae; genus Lycium; species Lycium barbarum. Next base: position 71,999,310 of record NC_083347.1, on the reverse strand, counting down.
CTTGTAGAGGTATTCATGGATGACTTTTCTATCTCTGGGAAGTAATTTGATGCTTGCTTGATGAATCTGGATTGTGTGCTTACAAGTTATGAAGAAACCAACTTGATGATGAATTGGAAAAAGTGTCACTTTATGGTCCGAGAGGGTATTTCCTTGGGCATAAGTCGTCGAAGAGAGGCTTAGAAGTTGATCGTTTAAGGGCGAATGTGATTGAGAAACTACCATCACATATATATATTAACGGTGTGCATAGTTTTCTTGGTCATGTCGGTTTTTACAGACGTTTCATCAAGGACTTCTCCAAAATATCCAGACCTATGTGCAAGCTGCTCGTGAAAGAGGTAAAATTCATATTTAATGATGCATGCTTGAAGGCTTTTCAGGTGTTAAAGCGGAAGTTAGTGACTGCACCAACAATGATAGCGCCGACTGGAAACCTTCCATATGAGTTGATGTGTGACGCCAACGATATTACTGTGGGAGTTGTTCTAGGCTAGCAAAAAGATAAGATCTTCCACTCGAATTATTATGCAAGAAAGACTCTTGATGCTGCTCATATGAATTACATTGTCACCGTAAAAGAGTTATTGGTTGTAGTGTATGCCTTTGATAAGTTGCGGTCCTATCTTGTGGGGACTCATGTTATTGTGTATACAGATCATGCTAAAATCCGTTAATTATTCAGCAAGAAGGACGCGAAGCCTATTCTTATTCTGCAAATTTTCCTATTATAGGAGTTTAATGTAGAGATCAAAGATCGTAAGGGGATAGAGAATAATGTAGCTAACCACTTATCGAGGCTGGAGAGTCATGGTCCTATAGTGGAAGATGGGCAGATTCGAGAAGCTTTTCCTAATGAGCAACTTTTTGTTATTCCTGCTTCAGAAGTGCCATGGTACGATGATATTGTTAACTTGATAATGAGTGGGGTCTACCCACCGAAAACTACTACACAGCAGAGTAGCAAGCTTTATCATGATTCACAGCTCTACATATGGGATGAGTTGTATCTATTCAAACAGGGTCCTAACCAGTTGGTAAGACGATGCATTCTGCAAACCGAGTGAGACAAGTGTTGGAAAGTTGTCATTCATCTCCATATGGGGGACATCATAGTGGTGATCGCACTACATCAAAGGTGTTGCAATCGGGTTTCTATTGGTCCACGTTATTCAGGGATGCACATGAATTTTTTAGACGCGATGATAGATGCCAGCAAACTGAAAACATCTCTAAGAGGCATAAGATGTCTTTGACCAAGATTTTGGAGGTAGAGATATTCGACGTATAGGAATTGATTTTATGGGGCCTTTTCCACCATTGTATGGGAACAAGGATATTTTTCTAGCGGTGGATTATGTGTCAAAATGGGTTGAGGTAATACCTCTCCTTACTAACCATTCAATATCGTGAGTTTATGCCAGGGCAACATGTACTCTAATTTAACTCCAGGCTGCAATTATTTCCTGATAAGCAGAAGTCCCGATGATCGGGACCATATCTAGTGACTACAGTGTCGCCCCATGGTGATATGGAAATACAAGCATTGGATGGGACACCCATTGTCACGCCCCAAACCAGAGAGGCGAGACCGGCGCCCGGCCCTACTTACCGAGCACCAACATACTGTACCTATCAAACCAACCTAAGCAACCACATAGGACAAAAAGGCCATCATATGACAAATAAATGATAAAAAGGGCTCATCAGCAATCAACAACCCACAAGATATGCATATATATATAAGCACTAGTGTGTAATGAGGATAAGAAATTAGGAACAATAAAGATACTTTCAAGAATATATAAGGGCTGGCCAAGCCTCCATGGAAAACTGTATATCAAATCATACGCTGACAAGGCCACAGAAATGACTATACACAGTATACATGTCTACAAGCCTCTAAGAGTGTCATAAGTTCAGAAAATGGCCCCGCCATACCCAACATAAATATATACATAGATCTCATAGTATACTGACACTATGGCAACTCCAGGAAGAACAGAGCGCGCCAACAAACCATTGAACTGGCAACCAATTGTGGGGATCCGTCTATCTGTCTACCTAGACCTGCGGGCTTGAGATACAGCATCCCTCGCCAATGGGATGTCAGTAAGAATGAATGTACTGAGTATGTAAGGCAAGTAAGAACATATATAAAGACGACAACGTAAAGAGAGATAGATAAGGAAGAATCAACCTGGAACTCTGAATGCCAATGAGGGCGTATGATATGCATGCCTATACTTACATCTATATAACATACCAGCCTCTATGGACATAAATATCATATCGTATCAAGCTGCTTTGTGGGGCCAATCATCATCATCATCATAACGTACCCAACTGATCAGTGATGGTAATAAATATACACATACACATAAAAAATAGGTGTTGTACCCGCCGATTATAGCTTAGTGGCGGGTACAAACCTATTTTGTGTGCGTGTGTGTATGTATGTATATACATATATATATGTATATATATATATATATATATATATATATATATATATATATATATATATATAGAGAGAGAGAGAGAGAGAGAGAGAGAGAGAGAGAGAGAGAGAGAGAGAGATAGTATAGGCATGCATATCATACGCCCTCATTGGCATTCAGAGTTCCAAGTTGATTCTTCCTTATCTATCTCTCCTTACATTGTTGTCTTTATATATGTTCTTACTTGCCTTACATACTTAGTACATTCATTCTTACTGACATCCCATTGCTGAGGGATGCTGCATTTCATGCCCGCAGGTCCAAGTAGAATATATAGCGCACAATAAGTGTCGTACCCACCGATTATAGCTCGGTGGTGTGTAAAGATATCATATGCATATGTATACATGGACGAGGAACCTTAGAAGACAATCTGAGCTTATCGGGTGACATAAGGTCGTTAATCCTCCGAATATCGTTATGTAAGCTAACTTGTCATCATGAATCTCAATAAGAACTCAAGAACCATAACAACATGATTCAATAAAATTACAATAGAAGGAAAGGACACGAACACTATAACTAACATGAGTAGAGTCGTTATGTTGGGACGCTCGTTTACGTTTCTTTTCAGTTGGATTCATGCCAAAAGAAAGAAAGGATAGCATTAACATACCTTTAACGTCGAACTTCTTATTATAACGTTGGAAACAACCTCCTCTATGCCTTAATCTACAAGAAACAATAATGGTACTAGCGTCATGATACGAATAGCATAATCAACAACACATCGAATGACAAGCTCATTCTATAATTAATTGGACAACACTTACCCCTCCCCGTTTACTTCCTCAAGTTCCTAACGACATCAAAAACACACAAACACCATCAATATACAAGTCCACCACCACCACAAAACAGGAGAAGCCCCAAAAATACGACACAGTGACACCCAATAACTAGTTTACAACTTCCGATCGTCGTCCCGTGAATTCTTAACAAACACATACCTTGGATGCTCATACGAGCTTGTAGAAAGTCACTGACGATGAAGCGGACTTTGGTTTCCCTCCTTCAAACTTTCTGCAACCTTACTTCACTACGAAGTAACCTTCAATTTGCTAAAATTCAGAGGAAATCGACGTTACCATCGCGCAACCGACGTGGCCATGACCTCCAAGTCGTTCTGCATATATTGTTTGTGCGTGAGACATGGTGTATGTCATTGAACAGCAACTCATTTATGCTCCCTTCATTTAGAAAGGATAATTAAGCATATATATGTATCTAACCTTTAATATGAAGCCACTAAAAAGAGTACCCAATTATCCCCTTTGGTGGACCGTGGGGTCTACACAAATAGCCCATTTTAATTCTTATCATGCACTTCTTACACCTATACGTGTCCACCAACAACCCCTATATATTATTAGTCATCAAGATATTAATCCCTTACCACCTTGCTGCTCTCCACGTGGGAATCGACTCCCACCTTTTATCCATAATATACTAATTAATACCATAGTTAATCCTTTATTCTCCCACTTTATTCTAACATTTAATCAATTGCCTATATAATTAATTTCTTATTCACAATTCATTTAAATAAAATCATTTTTAACACAACTCATATACATAATCATATGGTATAACTCTAGTCCATAGCCTCTTTATACACACATCAAATATTATTTCCTATCATCATCGCCACTCTTTTCTGTCTTAAATCTTTTCGGGACTTCATCCTTTTATATACCGAGCTCTTAATTTGCATGCTTGAATATGACCAAATCCTATGGGCTCGGGTAAATTTGCTCATGTTGGATGGTTCAATTTATAGTCCAAAAATACGGGGTATTATAGCTTGGATCGTATTCATTCAAATAAATGTTGAACCTCGATGAAACTTATTTTCTTCGATTCGTTTAACTTCTAATACTTACGACATATCTGTACTATCATTCTAACCACCTATAAGCTTGGGGATAACACACACATCCTTAGTTAATGAGCAACGTCTCAAGCGATATTGTGGTGGTGAGTTTGACAAGGAGAAGGAGCAGGTGCTCCTCAAAGATGACTAAAGGAAGGACTTGTGTCGTGGCGTGATGTTAAATCAAATGTTAATCGGGAGGCAACCCAAGAATTGTAATAAAAAATGAAAAAATGAGAAAAATACAAAAAGATGGCGTGCCACGACCTAAACAAAGGTGCTAGTTGGGAGGCAACCCAATTTTTAATTTCTTTTTGAAATTTTAATTTTGTTCATACTAGCAGGCTGCGGGAGGGTACATCACGTACGTACAATGCTATAATGTATCCACGAGAAGAAATGACAGGAAAAGGCATCAAAAGTCCAAGGGAACACACTGTCTCGCCGAACAAGACCCATAGAGAGGCCTGGCCTCGCCATTGGGTTCGCTCAAAGAGCTAGAGGTGGGAAAAATAAAACGACCCAAAAATTTTCTAAAGGCACAGAGGCAGACATGGTCTTGCCGAGCGAAGCTCAAAGCGAGACTAGTCTTGCCTTTGGGTTCGCCCAGAGAGCTAGCAAATAAGTAACAAAAATGTCCAAAACATTTCTAAGGCACAAACTAGATTGGCACCTCGCTGAGCGAGAGCCACAAGGAAGGGGGGCATCTCGCTCAGCGAGCAGGTAAGTTTTATCTACTTTTTTAGCAGGTCAACCCGACCCGCTCAATCTCGCATAAAAAAAACTCTCTCTAGCCGAAACCCTAACTATTTCCATACTTTTCCCGGCCATTATGGCCACTTTGGCCACTGGACAGCCTCCACCGGAGGTTGTCCAGCCTTCTTTGACACCATCAACATCCAATACACCACCCATGCTACCAATATCCTATGCCAATACCCTAAAAAACCCGCAACTTAAAACTACAATGCCTACCATACCTCAAAAACCTATTACGTATCTACATGGAAAGCCTAAGGTCTTGTGGGATGAAGAAAAGATAGAGCAGACGATTTTACGTGAAAATCTACAATATGCTATCGTTAGAAAGTTTTCCTATGGTTGGCCTGACATTAAAGAACTTAGGAAACTTATTCCAAAGCAATGTGAATTAAAAGGAGAATGTCCTATTGGATTATTGAGGAATAGATATATTTTGCTTTGTCCAACTTTGGTAGAAGATTATGTTAACCTCTTGTCAAAACCAGCATTCTATATTAATCACATGAACTGGTGGTACCCTATAAGAACATTGAAGTGGGATCCATGGTTTGATACTGATGAAGAAACTACAATAGCAATCGCATGGATTTCCTTTCCTTATCTTCCACCAAACTATTTTGTTAAGAAAGCATTTTTTTTCATTGGCTTCAGCAGTTGGTAAGCCACTACAAGTTGACATGGCTACAAAAAATCAAACCAGACTGAGCTGTGCAGGGGTAAAGGTTAAAGTTGATCTGTTTAGTGATTTCCCTCAGAGAATCAACATTGGCATGAAGAAGAAAGGTACTTGTGAGATTATTGATAAACAGATAAAGATTAATTATGATCATCTGCCTAAGCATTATAAAAGGTGTAAGTTACAAGGTCACAATGAGACTGATTGTTTCATTATTCATCCTGAACTGTATCCCAAAGAAGAAGAACATGAACCAGAGAAGGAACAAGGCGTTGCTGCAAAAGATAGTCAATCCAAAAAGGTTTTGGAGGCTAAAGCTGAAGGTAAGGTTTTGGAGGCTAAAGCTGAAAGTATCAAAATTGAAAATGAGATTGTTGCTGCTAGAGGTAAACATGAGGAGAAGAAGAAACAAAAGAGAAGATATAGGGGTGGATACAACAAGCCTATACAAGGATGGAAAGCCAAGGAAGATCAACATAAAGTTGATAATTCTCAATGCAAGGATAAAAGAGCTAATAAGGAGGTAGCAACTGCTAACATGTTTGATGCTCTAATGAATAATGAGGATGAGAGTGAGGAAGTACAGACTGATGGATTGAAGAATAATGATGACAAGGGTGATTCATTATATGTTGAGAATCTACCTGGTGAACAAATAAGAGAGAAATCAACAGAGGTAAAAGATGATCCAAAAGAGAATTCTAACAATAACAACAACCAACAAGTACAGGCATCAGCACAGGAGAAAGAGAAGGAATCTGCAAAAGCATGGGTGGAATCTTTCTTTGGAAAGATATCATCCAATGGTGAAGTTACAGAAAAAGAATTCGAGCAGCTGCAAGTAGAGGACTCTCAGGATAATACTCTCAATGCAAGTATGGTTTAGGAATTGGAAGTAGTTGGTGGTTCAGAGATGATTATCTTTCAGGACTCAACATGTAAGAAAGGAATAATTGAGGAAGATGTAGAAAGCTGCACTGAACCTTGTCCAGTGTCTACTAATTTGGCACCTGATAATCCTTTGAATATTGTTGAGCCTGAAAATGCTGGGAAAGGTGATGCAGAAGTTATAAGTAAAAGAAAAGCTCCAGATAAAGAGAAGGACCCAGACAAAAAGGATGACTATACTATCATGGATCCAGGAATCCCAAGTTTACAAGCTATTAATTCAAGTTCAGATACAGTAGAGGGAGATAGCTCTTTACTTCATCTCAGGGATTTGCAGGAGGAAGAAACTATGGATCAGAACATCAATCAAGTTGCTAGAGATGGGGATATATCACCTAAACACATTCATACATTAAAGAGTGGTAGAAAGAAAACTAGGCAGAACAACATGTTTCCACTATAGGTAACAACAAGGAGTAGTAAATCTAAACCCTTCAAATGTACTGCTATAGAAAGGTTGGAGTTGTGGGATTAAATTGCCCAAGCTACACTGAACATTCAAGGACCATGGATAGTAGGGGGAGACTTTAATATAATTCTAAAAACTAATGAGAAACTAGGGGGTCTTCCTGTTCATCTGTCTGAAACTGCTGAATTTTCTCACTTTGTTAATAACTGTGGTCTGATGGAATTGAAATACTTTGGTAGTAGATATACTTGGTGGAATGGAAGAACTGAAGAGGATTGTATTTTCAAAAGACTTGACAGAGTATTTGGAAATCAGGAGTTCATGGATCTTTTCCCATCATCTGAAGTCTCACATCTTATAAGGCATGGATCTGATCATGCCCCTCTCCATGTTGTGTGTGATATACAAGAAAAGGTGGATGTTAAGCCTTTTAAGTTCCTAAATTTTTGGTCTCAACATCCAAAATTTTTGGAATTGGTTCAAGATAACTGGTGCTTGGATTTTGCAGCAAATCCTTTCTCTGAATTTCGAGCTAAAATGAAAAAGGTGAAAATGGCTTTAGCAAAGTGGAGTAAGGATACATATGGCAATATTTTTTAGCAAATCTCAACCATAGAAGATACTATCAAGGTGAAGGAACTGCAGTTTGAATTAAATCCTTCCATGTTGAATAGAATAGACTTACATAAAGCTCAGGCTGAGTTAAATAGCTACTTGCACCTTGAAGAAGAATATTGGAAGTAGAAGTATGGTATGAGGTGGTTCAAGGATGGTGATAGAAATACTAAGTTCTTTCACTCCTATGTCAAAGGAAGGAGGAAGAAATTGGCATTACAGAGGATCCAAAATAGTCAAGGGGATTGAATTTCTTATAATGATGATATAGGGGAGGAAGCAGTTACATTTTATCAAGATCAGTTAGAGAGCTGGCTACAAGCACTGATTATGAGATGTTGAAGAAGATTCCTGCTCTAATCTCTACAGAACAAAATGAATCACTTATTGCTCTCCCTAGTAATGAAGAGGTCAAGCTAGCAGTCTATGGTCTGAATGGTGACAGTACAAGTGGTCCTGATGGTTTTTCAGGCCATTTTTTCTAGGTCTGTTGGCATATTATAGGGGAAGATGTCACTAAAATGGTTAGAGCATTCTTTTGTGGGCAAGAGTTACCTAGATTCATAACTCACACCAATCTTATCCTAATTCCTAAGAAGGAAGTGGTCAATACATTTACATACTTGAGACCAATAAGCCTTAGCACTTTTGCTAACAAGATCATCTCCAGAGTCTTGCATGAGAGGATTGTGACAGTACTGCCTGGCATTATTTCTAACACTCAAACTGGTTTTGTAAAAGGTAGGAGCATTGTGCAGGATGTGTTGTTAGCACAAGAAATTATTAGAGACATAAACAAGAGAAATAAACAGCACAATGTGGTGGTGAAGCTTGACATGGCTAAGGCTAATGATAGGGTGTCATGAATCTTTCTAACAAAGGTTTTGAGGCAATTTGGCTTCTCAGCGGTGATTGTAGACATGGTATGGAGATTGGTATCAAACAATTGGTATTCAGTTCTAGTAAATGGTCAATCTCATGGATTTTTTCACTCTACTAGAGGCTTGAAGTAGGGTGACCCCTTGTCACCAACTATTTTCATCATAGCAGCTGAAGTCTTGGCCAGAAACCTGAAAAGTCTACATGAAGATACTGCTTTTAAAGGATATGGCATGCCAAAATGGAGCCCTCAGATTAACCATTTATCATATGCTGATGATACCATACTTTTTTACTCAGCTGATCCTGTATCATTGAAGAAGATGATGAAGATTTTGAGGGACTATGAGAAGACATCTGGTAAGCTGGTTAACAATGATAAGAGCTCCTTCTATGTGCATGAGAAAGTACCAGCGGTTGTGGTTAGCAGGAGTAAAAGGAAAACTGGTATGAGGAAAGGCTCTTTTCCTTTTACATATCTGGGATGTCCTGTATTCTATGGTAGAAGGAAAATTGTCTATTATGAAAATCTGATAAAGAAAGTGATGAATAGAGTGATGTCTTGGCAAAACAGGCTACTGTCATTTGGTGAAAGGTACATATTGATTGCACATGTTCTACAGACAATGCCAGTCTATTTATTATCTGCAATGCATCCACTGAAAGGTTTTATAGACCAATTACATAAGATCTTTGCCAAGTTCTTTTGGAGTAATACTGCAGGTGTTAAAGGCAAGCACTGGGTGGCTTGGGATAAAATATGTTTGCCAAAGTGTGAAGGTGGTCTTGGCTTTAGATCACTGCATGATATATCCAAAGCCTTTTTTGCAAAATTTTGGTGGAATTTTAGAACTAACATTTCTTTACGGGGAGCTTTCATGGGTAACAAGTATTGCAAGAAGTTGCATCCAGTTATAGCACAGGTCAAAGGAGCATCAAATGTGTGGAAGAAACTGGTGGCAGTGAGAGATGATGTAGAACATCAGATATGATGGCAATTGAAATGAGGTACTTCTAGCTTCTGGTTTGATAGCTGGACAAAACAAGGTGCTTTGTACTTTGTTGATAATGAGTTGGCCATTGATGAGGAGATAGAGGTGAAGGAGTTTATATCAGATGGGGAGTGGAATTTTCCAAAATTACAGGAATTTATTGCTGAAGAAACTGTGGAATACATACAAGATACCATTAATACAAAGCTAATTCAAGCTGATAATGATAAAGCTTGGTAGATGGGTGAAACAAATGGAAAATTTACAGTCAAAAGTGCATGGGAGGAAACTAGACTAAAGCAAGACAGTCTTGAAGCTTATAGATATATATGGTTGAAGGGATTGCCCATTAAAATAAGCTTCTTTTTATGGAGAGTTTGGAAGAGGTGCATAGCAACTGATGACAACCTTAAGAGAATGCATATCAATATTGTCTTAAGATGCTGGTGCTGTCAAGAGCATAAGCAGGAAACCGTGTCCCATCTTTTTCTAACTTCTCCAATAGCTTTCAAGCTTTGGAAACAGTTTGCTTCTTGTGCAGGTTTTAATATAGAAGGTCTTCATTTGTAGCAGATCATTATTCTATGTTGGAAAGCCAATGCACCTTCAAAGCTACAAGGGATATTTCAAGCCATGCCAGCTATCATTATGTGGGAGATCTGGACAAGAAGAAACTCAGTCAAACATGGCAAAAGTACATCATATAGCAGAATGGTATACTAGGTTCAACAAACAGTACATCACCTGATCAGAGTGAAGTATCCTTAGTTCTGCAGAATTCCACCAGATTGGCCTGCTGTTATAGACCTGTTGAGCAACTACAAGCCAAAACTGCATTACTGCAAGGTTCTATGGAAAATGCCACAACATGGATTGAAGTGTACTACAGATGGAGCTTCTCAAGGTAATCCAGAATCATCTCATGTGGATTTTGCATCAGAAATGACAGAGGAAATCTTGTTTATGCTCAGGCCAAGCAGATTGGCTTGGCCACAGACATGATGGCAGAAACAATAGCTATCCAGGAAGCTATGAAATATTGGTTAGCTAATAACATACAGAATGTCACATTGGAAACTGACTCCTTGGTACTGAAAAACATACTGCAAGATGTTTGGAAGATCCCTTGGCAAATTGTGAAAAAAGTAGAGCAGATTCAGCAAATAATGGAGCTGCTGCATGTACAAGTTTTGCATACATTTATAAAAGGAAATCAGCTGGCAGATTTCCTAGCAAATGCAGCACTTAAGTAGAGAATTAGCTGGAATACACCAGCTTTGAATCACTGCCAGTACTAGGAAAGAAGATACTAAATTTAGACACAGCACAAATTCCATCACTGAGGATCAAAACAAGGAAGATTCAGTCTGCTTGAATATAGAGCAGTTCACTTGTTTTTTTTTTTATTACAAAGTGTAAAACTATCTTTGAGTATGCACACTCAAAGATGGTAAGCATCATTTATTTTTTATTTTCTGCTTTTGCTATTGAACTTGATCATTATTAATAAAACATCAAGGGGCCATGTCTCCTGATAAATTTGCTTAAAAAAAAAAAACCCGACCCGTGTAAAACCCTTATCTCACTCCCTAAAACTAATTCTACTCACATACACAGAGAGACATAGAGCCTGTTTGGATGGGTTTATGCCTATAAGCTGCAAACAGCTTATAAGCTAAAAAAAATAAGTTGGGGTAGTCTAACTTTTTTTTGGGGGGGCTTATAAGCTGTTTCAGCTTATAAGCTAATTTAGATAAGCTAAGTCAAATGGGCCCAATTATTTTTTTGAGCTTATTTTAAGCACAAAATGACTTTAAGCTGGTCAGTCAAACACTCAAAAAAGCTGAAAACAGCTTATAAGCAACTTATAAGCCAATCCAAACGGGTTCATAAACATCTCTATTCTCCCTCTCAACACACACCACCACGATCACTATAACTGGTCCACCTGTATCCCCCTAAGCCTGCCCATTCACTGCTCTTCGGTAAGTCTTTGTATTCTTATTCTCTCTAACTTCTACGAAATTCCTATTCCCCTAATATACCCCATTGTTACATGCTATGAAATTGCTTCTTAAATTGAATGTATATATTATTCATGGTGAAAGTTTGAAGCTTTTGAGTTTGTGTTAATGGTGAAATTGTAATGTGAGACCCATTCCCCCGAAAACCCCGTAGTTGTTAGAATTGTTGGTTGTTGTTGCTTCTGAATTCCTTACCAATAATTGGGTTATTTGGGCACCCTTAAACCGGAAAAATTTTCTTGCACAAACTATGCACTCCAAGTGTTCGATGAAATGCCCCAGAGTATAGTTATGGGCATAATGGTCTTGACGGCCGATGGATGATGACTGTCTTGAGGGAACATTAGTCGTAGGATGTTAGAATGTGTGATTAGCCTCACAAATATGCAAAAATGTAAGTGTAGGCTAGTTTGTTAGATTTATAGGCGATGAAAGCGTTGTAAATGGGAGTAATTGGAGGGTGATTCTAGTCATGTATTGACATGAACTATCGTTGACTAATTATCACCCACGGTAGCGAACTAAGTGAGGGGTCGTTCCGACACCCAAATAGCTTGCGTTATTAATTTTGGTTTGTTTTGCACAGGTACACTGTGGTTAGACTAAACCAAGTTGTTGTTGCTGGGAAACGAAAGGAAAAGGCCACCGGGTCCCAAGGCCGAAAGAGTGCCCGGACTGGCCAGACTTCCAGTAGTCAGGCTCCTCCTCCGGCTACCTACCAGCCACCGCAACCTGCTCCTAAACGCAGATGGCGTTTCAAATGGGTTCAAGTACATGGGAAGAAATGGTTCAAGAAATTTAAGCCACTCAGGTATCGTCATGAGATCCCTGTTAATGAAGCAAGTTTTCAGGCCGAGCATGGGACTACAGTTTGTATTCGATGATCCTGGCAAGTGCAATTTAAATCTGGTTCGTGAGGCTTATGCCCATTGGGATTGCTTGTTGACTCTTGATGAGATAGAGGTTTGTGGTGCAGTAGCAACGTTTTCATATGATGACTTGTGCAGTTTTATGGGGGACTCTTGCATGTGGTGCCCAGTGATCCGATCAGGGAGATCTTTGAGCACCCTCCTTACCATGAAATCTGACATACTCTATGTGGGCATCACTCCAACGCAAGGTGGAGTGCAGAAAAGAAGCCAATGCACATAAGACACTTGCCCTTGCACATAGGACAAAGAAATCTTGAGTGTGGCTGCAAATTATTTGTGCCCATTTTATGCCATGTTCACTACTCTTCTGTGACTAGAGATGGAGTTTGCTTGTTGTATATGCTAATGACGGACCAATGCATCAACATAGGCTATTTGATGAAGAGGGAGACGGAGTGGTTCTAGCTCGCCTTTTTTTTTTTTTTTTTTTGCAGCACCCTCACTTGCAACTTTAAGAGTGAAAGTGTGTCTGAGGAGGAGGAGCTCGATTCCAGACTACCGATGATGGGCCCACTTGTGGATGTGACTAGGGTGAGAAATGCAGAGGATATTCAGGGACAGACACTATTGGCGGCCTAGCGCCATGCTTTAGACTATTACATTCTGGTCAATACATATGCGATGCAGCGTCTCCAGTTGAGCATTGGTGGGAGACCGGCCACGGCTGAGGAGCTATCACTTGTTGATGAGCAGTTTTCTCAGTGAGCATGCACCGTTTTTATGCAAGATCTGGCCCGGATTTGAGGAGTCATTAGATGATGATGTGCCACCCAGAGCGAGGCTAGTGAGGAGAAGGTTGATGATGATGAGGAAGAGTCGGAGCGTGACAGTGAGGATGGTGACACTGATTATGCTCCCACGAACAGCATTGACGAGAATGCTAGTGATGCGGATTATGAGTAGACAGGGAGTTCCTTCCCTTCACCCCCCCCCCCCCCCCCCCCCCAATTTGGCTTTATTTTTGTTTCACCGGATACGGTTCATGATTTTAACTGTGGTGGGGAAGTAAACTTCTTATTTTCGGCATGTATTCGTATTATTTTTTCTGTTTATCAGTTGACTTTGTTTTTATTTGTTTCTTGCTCTTTAGGAGTTATGGGATGTGGTACTTCAAAATATACTAATGGTCTGTTATAATTGTTAATTAATATATTAGTAATTTAGTAATATTTTGTACTGCTAGTAGTAAGAGCACCCCTTGGTTTTTGTTTTCAGTTCTTTTCTGGGGGTCTCTGAACCGTAATTGTTTTAGTCATAGAGACGTAGTTCCCTAAGATGGATGGATGGTGACCGTCTTGATGGGAACATTAGTCTTTAGGAAGGAGGTAGGAGATGAGAGCTCTTAAGGCCATTTGAATGCTAGGTGCTCGAGATTAGGGACACTATTGACAACATGTCGAATCTCGAATTTTTGAAAGTGAAATTATGCTTAAAAATAACTTATTTCGAAACACCTAAACTCTTCTACTTGACTCTTGTATAAAATTGTTGGCTTAAAATGCTTGCCTTGAATTCGTGTCATTGTTTGCTAAGTAGAGGGGCGATATGGATCCTGCTTGAACCATGAGTGTGTCATGTGTGGTTAGGAATTTTAAATATATTCCATGTCTTATATTGATGTGTAGAACTTGTCTGGTATGTGTACAAAGTGAAACTAGGTGTGTTTGAGTCAGGAGATATAGTCATTTTTTTGTTATCCATGATTTTTTACCATATATTTACCTACCCATACGGGATATCCATAGTTAACACCTTCGAACCTTTAGCCTATTTTGTTTGGTATCCAAGTCCTTAGTCATCCCCTTTGTTGGTATAACTTAAAATATTTGATCCCGAACTTCTAATCCACTTTAGAAATTGAGCGCTTAGAAGTAAGTGGGAAGTAGATATAAAGGGAAGTTGAGGTGGAAACTAGAAAAAAGAGGTTAAGGGTGAACTTGTTGAAAATAATCTAAGTGTACATTGTTAGTAGGGAAAAGGAAAATGTGATCTACTTGAAAAAAAAAAAAAACAATATAAAATTTCTCCTTGCTAGCGATGGACAAAGAAAAAAGAAAAAAGAAAAAAGAAAAAGAAAAATAAAGAGAGTGCTTAGTGAAAAAGGGAGACATAAGGGGAAGTGTAAAAAGAAAGATTGAAACATTGACAAAACAACGGAAAGCGCATAAGTGATAATAAAATGTATATCTTAAAAGTGCTTAGGGAGGTTAGTTACTATTCATCCAAATAATTCATACTCATCTCTTAGCCGACATTACAACCATTGAAGTCATATTTGATCTATACTTGATATTCTTTTGTTAATAGAGTAAGACATTAAGGGAAAGCCTATGGTACGTCATATGAGCTTGTAAAATTCTTGTTGAGAGTGAGCGAAATTCTTTCTATTCATTGCCTGTGTTGTATGTTGTCTGGAAAAGGTTGGGAAACTCTCTTATTGGTGAGGGCACATAAGTGGTGAGAGATTGGTGATATGTTTGATTCCTTTGCTAGGCGGCATGGCCGTTTGTTCCCAAATTCGAATAAGTGAGTCAATTTTAGAGGTTAGGATGTTTTGAAGAAGTTTTGGGCATGTTTGAAATTGATGTGATGCATAAAATTCTTGAGATGTTGCGCGTACATGTTTAAATAGTCGTGTCGCCTTATCCTGAGTAGACCTGTTCTATTTGCTGACGTTTGGTGAATATTAGTTGGAGTTGGGTATGTTTAGTGTTTTTTCGAGGAAGGTTAAAGTGTGGGGTGGTGATGTTAGGTATATTTATACACCTAACTGACGTGTTTTACCCATGTTTAACCTTGTTTAGAAAACTAATCGCACTAAATACACCTAACTAATATTGAATCTTGTATTACGAGCTAATACGTGCAATATTGTTGCATTTAGGTACTTTACGCGGAAAATGTGTCGATTCTAGAAAAAGAGCAAAAGAATCTCTAAGGCGTGAAATGAAGATGAGACCTCACTAAGCAAAGCTCAAAGCAATATCCTCACCATATTGCTCGCTAAGTGAGCAACCAATGAAGCAGCAAAAGTGTGGAAAATGGTAAGTCGAAGCTGTCATGACCTCGTTGAGCAAGGTCCATAGCGAAATAGCATCTCGCCATATTCTTCGCTCAGCGAGCCAAAATGTGAAAAGAAGGGAAGACGTTGAAAATTGGCTAAGTAACAAGAGTAAGGACTGCCTCGCTGAGCGAAGGCCACAACAAGACACACCCTCGCTATTGAGCTCAGCGAGCCTATGATGATACTAAAGGTAATTGAGAAATTCACTAAGTATGGAAGTGAGCAGCAGCCTCACCAAACGAAGGTCGTTGCAAAGACAAACCTCACTATACATCTCGCTCAGCGAGCCTATTTTGACGACAGGCATAAAATTTTAAGTCTTGACCCGTTTTGGACGGGCTTTGGAGGATTATTTCCCAACGTTATAAATAGACTTCTAGGTCGTTTTTAGAAGGATTCGGCCGTTTTTTGCAAGAAAAAATCAAGGAGAAAAGCTATTCTATCTATTCATCTTTTCTTAGATCGAACATGAAAACTATTTCTTGTAATCTGATTATAAGTGGCTAAACTCTATAATTTTGGGGTTGTGGTGTAACCATGAGTATTGACGTTTGAACTGTATTTTCATCTTAGTAGTTTATTTATATACGATTGTTTCTCTACTTTTGTTCTTAATTGCTTGATTGTTAGTACAACGGTCGAGTTCTATTTAATATTTAATATACATACTTGGAGAGATGTTATTAGATTAAATAAGAAGTAAAGAGAGTGATCTGATTATTCCTGCAGTTGGGCTAGGATAAGAATATACTTAGTCATTCAATTAAATACCGTAAATGAATTGCATTCTTAACATGTTGATTCCATAGGAATATAGGCGGCAAACTGTTTTAAATAGGCGAGTAGTGGTTTGGGAGAATACTATGGGAGTTAATAATCCGGCTAATTAGCAATTGCTAGGGTGATGTACTTGCATGACTCAATATGATTGGTGAACCAACCACGACCCTGAAATATTCATATCTCTGTGTTAAAACCAACATTCAATCAACGTTTGTGACGAAATTGTTATTCTTTACTTTTTTTCATTAGTTTACAAACCCAACAATCATTTTCTCAAACACTTGCATAGGTAGTAGTAATTGCGTTCTAGTTTATTCGTTGATCATAAGTCTCTATGGGTATGATATCTAACTTTTACAAGTCACTATATTACTTGGTGACCACGTATACTTGAGTGAGCATTTGGGAGCAACACCTCCTACTTATCACGAAGTTAGAGTTACTCATCTAAAACAAAAGGTGAAGAAGAAAGACAAGATTGTTGAGGAACATAAAGTGCAATGGACAAAGTTTGGATGTTCCATCATGATGGACAAGTGGACAGCACAAAAAGGAAAAATGACCATCAATATTTTGGTGAATTCTCCAATAGGTAGTGTGTTTCTTTGATCTGTCGATGCTAGCATCAAATCTACGAATTCCACCAAAATGTACAACTTGTTTGAGAAGACTATTGAGCAAATTGGACTAAAAAATGTTATACAAGTTGTTACCGAAAATGCTAGCAAGAATTTTAAAGCTGGTGACATGACGATGGGTATGTACCCACACATTTATTAGACTCCATGTGCTGCCCATTATATCAATTTGTTGTTTGGTGACATCTTAAAGATAAACCCATGTTCTTCAGGTAACTTTAATATATTTATCATTAATAAAGCTCTAACTTTCTTTATAGTTTATACTTTATACCTATTAGCTACTAAAATATTCCTTTTACAGTTTTTTAGAAGGTCGTTAAGATACATTCTTACATTAGTTAGAGGTCATTGTTGTTGAACTTGATGAGAAAATTTACAAATCAAAGAGATTTGGTGAAACCGGAAAAGACAAGATTTGCACCAACCTTCGTAACTTTGCAAGATTGTTACATGCAAAAGAACTTGAGAACTCTGGTCTTCTCAACCGAATGGAAAAAAAGTAGATTTGCAAAGGAACTTTTGGGGAAAGAAGTTGCCAGAAATCTTATTTCTACACACTTTTGGAAAGATGTTGTCAAGGCACATAAAGTTGGTGCTCCTTTGATCAAAGTGCTTCGTTTGGTGGATGGGGAAAAAATTATCAATGGGCTATATTTATGAAGCAATGGATAGAGCCAAAGAATCTATTAAATGGGGTTTTAAAGGTGATCGAAAGCAATATGAGAAAGTTTGTTGTATCCTTGATGCGAAGAGGACGAACCAACTTCATCGACCTTTGCATACAGCAGGCCATGTTTTGAATCAAGGACTGTTTTACACTACCTACGAAAATGAGACTTTAGATTCAGAAGTGTAGATGAATTTCCTTAAATTTGTTGAGAAGATGGTCCCTAATGCAAAAACACAATATGTACTAGTCAAAGAGCTTTCTATGTACAAACATGCAACTTGGATGTTTGGTTGTGGTCAAGCTATAAGAAACAGAAACCAAAGGTCACCCAGCAAGTGAGTTGGTTTAGTGGTCTTTATAGCTTTACTTAAGTTATTTGACGTATTTATAATTATTAACCTTTAAATTTATTTCTCTATAGCTAAATGGTGGTCGCTATTTGGTAATCAAACTCCAACCTTGCAAAAGTTTGCCATAAAAGCTTTAAGACGCATCGGATGCGAGAGAAATTGGAGCGTGTTTGAACATGTGAGAAGAAGATTTATTATATTTTAATTTCTATAATACATTATTATTATTAGTATCTATTAATTAATCTTTACAACTTATGCGCAGATTCATTCAAAAAATAGGAAAAGGGCTTGAACTATCGCGTCTCAATGATCTAGTGTACAAGTACAATAGAACGTTGAAGCGTCGTTATGATGCTGGCTATATCATTGATTCAGTTCAGTTGGATAATATTGATGAAGAAAATCAATGGTTAGTTGGATGCCCCGAAGATCAAGAAGATGAACTGTATATGAGGGAAGTGATCTCGATTATGGTATTGTTTCTAGGGCGGTTGGAGTTGAGGAGAATATCTATGGCCATAGGGGGAGAACTTCAAGTTCAAAACAAGGCCAAAGGAATAGCTACTACAAGTTCAAGTCAGTCCTTTGTTGATGAAGACTCCGAGGAGGAAGAAGATGAGGAACAAAATACTGTTGAGGATCTCGGAATTCAAGAACAAGAAGAAGAATTAGAATAGACTTTTAGTATTGCCTGTGTTATGAATTATTGAGTCATTCAAGTTCTAGACTTTTAGTATCTACTATCACTTTTATTTTTGAATTGAAATATTTTCTAATATGTTATTGCTACTGAGATTTGATTATTCATATATGCAATTAAAAATTTTAACTTTTTGGTATTAATTGGCGCCCCACTTCAAAAAGGCGAGCGGCTCGCCTCTCACCTCTCAAAAAGGCGAGGCAGGCCCTTGTCGCCTTTTGTTGCCGCACGCCGTCCAAAACACTGAACTTGCTGCACCACCAACGGAATTGGTGTCCGATCAGGGTCAAAAACAGCCATGCGCAAATCGAGCTTAATATGTTGAAAAATCGTGCTGCCGACGTGAAGGCCGTATTACCGAAAGCACTCATGGATCATTTGGAGGAGTAGAAACAGATTATAATAACAAAAATTTGGGAGTAACGAAGGTTTTAGAAGCTTTTTAACTTAGTTGAATGACATATTTGGAGCAGGAATTTTGTTTTTACCAGAGGGTTTACTTTTCTCAAACTATTTGTTATTGCTGCTGCTCTAAAGCTTGTATGTTAATTTTTAGCTTGTTGACAATTTTTCCTTTTACGTGTTGACAATTTTTACCTCTTGTATGTCAAACACTGTTGCTTAACTCGAAGTTAATTTGTTCATGTTGAAAGAGATATTACCGTCTAGAGAGATTTCAAAAACATTTGGCACTTGTGTTGTTATTAATAGTAAATAATAAAATGTAGAGATGGAAAAAAGATAAAATATGATCTTCTAGAGATATTCAGAAACTTGTTTATATCAGTGTCCAGTGATAATCTATCTTAAGCTCCTTATTATGAATTGCATGGAGTATTATTGACTTTAACCACAAGTCTAATAAATATCTCCATTCCTCACACACGAGAAATATTACTAACTATTAAAGGGGAAAGAATGATGTAATTACAAGTTATTAGAATAAAAATAATTGGTAACAGAAAAATAGAAGCAAGAAAAGAATGATAGTAATTGACCACAAAGAATACAATTCGAAAAGGGTGATTTTCAAGTTAAGAAAGTAGTTTTTCTACTTTTTTATGCACCAACAGTCTAAAAGATCACACCATAAGTGTAATTTTATCTATTGTAACAAGCCATTTATCATTGTTTTGTATTAAGTGATGTAATAGTGTAAAAGAAATTCACATTATCAATGTATATGAAAGTGTGGGAAAGGGTGGTGGAGATGAGGGCGAGAAGAGGCGCGTCCATTTCAGAGAACCAGTTCGGATTCATGCCGGGTCGCTCGACTACAGAAGCAATCCATCTTGTGAAGAGACTGGTGGATCAGTATAGGGAGAGGAAGAAGGACTTGCACATGGTTTTCATCGATCTAGAAAAGACTTACGACAAAGTGCCAAGAGAGGCTTTATGGAGATGCTTGGAGGCTAGAGGTGTACCTGTAGCGTATATTAGGGCGATCAAGGACATGTATGAGGGAGCTTAGACCAGGGTAAGGACAGTGGGAGGAGACTCGGAGCACTTCCCAATGGAGATGGGGTTGCACTAGGGATCAGCTCTTAGCCCATTTTTATTTGCTTTAGTGATGGATTGTTTGACGCAGGAAATTCAAGGTGAGATGCCATGGTGTATGTTATTCGCGGATGACATAATCTTGATTAACGAGACACGCAACAGAGTGAACGCTAAGCTGGAGGGTTGGAGACAAACTCTTGAGTCTAAAGGGTTCGAGTTTAGTAGGACCAAGACAAAGTACATGAAGTGCAAGTTCAATGACGTGACACATGAGCCTGGCGTGGAAGTGAGGCTTGGTACCCAGGCCATCCAAAAGAAAGGAAGTTTCAAATATCTTGGGTCTATTATATAAGAAAATGGGAATATTGACGATGATGTCTCACATCATATTGGTGCAGGGTGGATGAAATAGAGGCTCACTTCAGGAGTGCTGTGTGATAAGAAGGTGCCACCAGAACTTAAAGGTAGGTTCTACAAAGTGGTTGTGAGACCGACTTTGTTGTACGGGGCAGAGTGCTGGGCAGTCAAGAGCTCTCACGTCCAATAGATGAAAGTTGTGGAAATGAGAATGTTGCGATGGATATGTGGGCACATCAGGCGAGATAGGATTAGGAATGAAGATATCCGGGATAAGGTGGGAGTGGCATCAGTGGAGGACAAGATGCGGGAAGTGAGACTGAGATGGTTTGGGCATGTGAGAAGGAGAGACACAGATGCCCTAATGCGGAAGTGTGAGAGTTTAGCTATGGATGATTTCAGAAGAGGTAGGGTAGGCCGAAAAAGTATTGGGGAGAGGTGCTTAGACAGGACACGGCGCAGTTTCAGCTTACCGAGGACATGACCTTAGATAGGAGGTTATGGAGGACTCAGATTAGGGTAGAAGGCTAGTAGGTAGTCGCAATTTCGATCTATAGTCTATTGTCCTTTGATTCTTGCTACTATATGTTGCTTCTTGTACTTCGATTATCTTATTTATCTGTGGTAGCTACTGCTTCCTTTTTTTAGACTGCTCTATCATGACTTATTCGCTTTCTTTAGTTTCATTTTCATTTTGCTTTGAACTGCTTGTGCTTATCTAACCTTTTTCGGTCGTGTTTTCTCTTGAGCCGAAGGTCTTTCGGAAACAGCCTCCCTATCTTCCGAGATAGGAGTAAGATCTACGTACACTTTACTCTCCCCAAACCCCACATTGTGGAATTTCACTGGGTATGTTGTTGTAATTTATATTAGCTTAACTCTTGAGAAATAGGCACTGAACCAACCCGTTGCTTTTTCAAGACCACTATGCTCACCCTATGTTGTTGTATGCTCACCCTATTGCTCTACTAGTATAGTAAGCAAATTTAGATATATGCAATTTAGATTAAATCTTAACATTCGCTTAATTATTGCTTTAGCCTTTTGTAATAGTGATGAAAGAAATGGGGGAACTCTTACCACATGTGTCGATCATCGTAATCAGAAATTCAGATTAAATTGTAACGAAATACTTACGCAGCACACTTGGGACTAACTAATTGAAAACGTTCAGCATAAAAATTGCATTGCTTGTTAGAATGTCATACAACTTAAACGGAACAACAATTTTTTTCATTATCATCCATTCAAAAAAGTTTGCAACACCATGGCTAGTAGCTGAATTCCCAACTTCCCCCTAATGATGTTTTCTCATTAGAGAACCTAAAAGCTTTAGAACTAAATGACTGACTATAAAAGCTTCAATCCACCAGTTACATCGTCAACCATGTCAGCCGGTCCTGCACATACATGGTCACAACACAATCAGATGGACATTAATATGATGAAATCTATCAACAATTGATGTTCCATGGTAAGAAAAGTAAAAACATGACTTTTTACCCAATATACTAGTGAATACTAGTCCAAGTTTGCTATTGATTAGGGGAAATGAGCCTACTATTGGAACTCCAGGTCCAAATAGTTTAGTACCCGAAGTGGGTTATTATTAAGGATTGGGAAACCTACCAAGTATAGCCATCACTGTCCTCGAGTCTGCAAGTAAAAAACACAGGAAATAGTCAGTAAGCAACTTTGCTGGAGTAAATTTCATAGTAGACGAGGCACTGTAATGCCGTAATGGTGAAACATACTTGAAACTATTAAACAAAATTATTCTACACAGTCGTTTGGAACTACATCATTTTTTCCAAAGCCATAATGCCATAACAGAGTAGATAGAAACGTTATTTTTCAAGACACATAGTACAGCAAGGAGCTTTGAACAAAAGGTGTCTGATAACAGAATAGAGCAAGGAATAAGTGTCCGCGTTGTTCTTCTTGGTCTTGTCAATATTCCTGGCTTCCTGCAGTCTAGTGGTCCTAAGGTCTTCAGCATCATTTCATTGGTAAGTAACATCTCCTGTCTAGGCAGTAAATGGTCATGCATGCACCTTATCGCCCCGACAAGAATTTAACGAAGAACAAACATTTATGCATCCCAGAGTTGTATTCAAGTTATTATGACTGCTCCCAATAGTCCCAAGGTCTACACATTGACATGTCAGTCAATTTACCACCTAATGTTGACTTTTATATCAGTAAGATGTTGCTTGCAAAGGAAAATATCTAGCACAGTAAGTGAACAGGGACATTTATGCTTGAAAAATTGTGCCCTCCAATAACAGGACTGAATGTATGTGCCTTTTCCAATTAATAAAGGCAAGAATACAGTGACTATACCAACAGTAACCAACCTTCATTACCACTATTCACCACGAGATGAAGTCACACTGCGTTAAACATGCACATCTAGGAAGCTACAATGTAAAAGGCAAAGGTATCACATAACAAGCAGTTGGAAACTGTAACAACCATCTTTTTTTTCTTAAATTCTTTTGAAACCCAGAAATTCCCGAGGGCCAGATGGCGCATGGTTCAGAACTCGATCAACAATGAACTCGCCACCGAACCAACTGAACAAACCATCTATTTCAACCATTCATGTTTACGTTATTCTGAAAAGCAAATATCAAGCTCCTTTCGGATAGCCCGCATACGAACGGAAATCTAGACAACTTCTTTATTCAACCACCAGGCCTCATGTGTGCAAAGAGATGGAAAACGAGAAAGATAGTAAAGCAAAGACACGTATTAACATGTCAAGAAAGGAGGCGGTTGTTTAGTGACAGCAGCAACAGTGACGTTCAACTTAAGGATTTTGTAGTCTTTGGTATCAAGAAGCAATCGTAAAGCTTAGCACTAATTTGATGGTTAAAACCTTTTTCGTGTAAAAAAAAATTAAAAAAAAAGAGAGAGAAAAGAAACACAAGAAAGAAGACAGGCAAAGGTGGAAAAGGAGCTGAAAAAACTCTTCCAATAAAAGTAAAAAACATATACATTCTGAATCATACATAGAAGCAGACATATTGAATAGATCCACTTAATTTTTAAGTGTCTACGTAGTCAACGACAACAACATACCCAGTGAAAGTCTATGTAGTCATTCGACCTTATACTCTGACAATACCACGCTGAAACATGTGGATGATGAAGCCTCATGCACTAGGTCATCATTATTGATCACATTCCACGTATGATCATGCGGGCATGATTGGAAGCTACTATCAATTCCACGTATGATCATGTGAGCATGATTGAAAGCTACTAGGGGTGGCAAAACCAGCCTAAACCCATTTGACCCGCCCAACCTACCCAAGTTTTAAAGGGTTGGGCATGGCGACACTAATGATGGGCTAAGTTTGGGCACAACCCAACTGAACTCATTTAGTCTTAATAGCCCAAAGCAGCCCAGAGTATACGCCCAAAGTGACCCGTGAGTAGCCGAAGGCCTTTTGGCCAACGAGACAAATTTTCCAGCTAAACGCAATCATTTTCATTTTCAATACATTCACTAGGGGCATTGAGCCATTGACACCTATCTACTCGTCATTATCTATACCAATAACAATGCATTACAAGTAGATTATGCCCCAGGAATAATAAACAATATAATATAGCTTGCAAGAATTATCCATCTTATATCCTCTCTATATTTTGCTCCATTTCAAAGGGATGTAAATCTCAGTATTCTGTTATGAGGATTAGAGGTTTTTCATCACCCAATGTATAGGGATTAGGGTAATGTTCTAGATCTTTTAATGTTTTTTTTTTTTCCTTAAGTTCATTATTCTCAAGTCTCAAATTTTGTTTAATAACATCTTTTTGGTACCTGTCTAATTTTTTAATTCAGTTTTAACTTGCCAAAGCAATAGAATACTTCTTAAAACTTGAGATTTTATAGATGTTAGCTCAAATAATTTTAGAAGGCACTATCTCCAGCTTGGTTTCGAGACCAACAGAATTTTAAGGATAAAGCTTGCAAAATTTGGGTCATGTTGGGCGGGTTGAGTTACAACCCATTGTTTAGCCCCTTCTTGACTCAAATGAACTTTGGACAGGGTTGGGCAATAACCCATTTATTGCTTCAGCCCATCTTGACCCACCCAAATACAGCCCAAACCGTCCATTCGCCACCCCTAAAAGCTACTATCAAATCCAACTAAAAGCAAACAATATCATGAAAAAGGAAATTAAGTCTCTCACTGACTTGGTGCAATTTGGGTTCTCCCAGCATCAATTGTAATGTGTGTTGGTATATTAAGTGATTTTGCCCTTTCCTGTGATCAAATGAGAAATATTCAGCCAGAATAGCATATATAGTTACAGGCAGCAAATTAAAACAAGTAGGACTAAAACAAAGAACAGAAATAGAAGGACATAGAAGGCCACTTGTAGGTACAGAGACTGGACTGAATTATTGAGGATTACATTAAAGAAGAAAAAAGCTAAAAGATCTACTTTTTTAAATAAAGAGATGAATTTCCATGTTCCATCGAGAGGATATTGCCAACTTTATCCTCCAGAAACTAATCCAAGCATGAGATGTTTTACAGCAGTAGCACGTAAGCATATCAAAGTAGAGGAGGAAAGTCTCAGCATCAGGTATGGGAACTTTGTCCCAGGCATGAGATCTTTTGAAGTAGTACCATGAGCAGATCAAAGTGAAGGAGAAAATTCTAAGAATTAGGAATGGTGATTTTGTTTTTTCCTTCTCTTGTTTTGGGTAAAGCAAAATAGTGTTTCCACAAAAGTGCAATCACACATATCCATCACAAGTGAAGAAAAACCCTAGACCACCAAAATCCACAAACAAGGCGACAAGCCCATGACAAAAAACCGAAGCTACAAGATTCGATAATAGAATTAATAAAGATACTACAACCAAGCAACAAGGCGGAGTAGACCACATATATTTCAAGAAAAAACATAACTTATTGGGACATGATATGTCCTACAACACTGAGAGCATACTTAAGCAATACATACTTGCAAACCCAACATATCATCTTCACTTTCAATCTTCACTACCACCTTCACCTGTCCACACATCTCCCATCTGCTAGACAATTATCAGCACGAAGAATGCTTACTATATATATCAACCAAACTTGAAATGTCTCTGAAAATTACCTGTTTAAAGATTTTGGTGCCCTATTATGGAGCTTTTTGTAGAGACCTAAAGTTGCGTGACTAACCAACCAACAAAACAGTTCAACCAAAAGTTAGAACAAATTAGTTGAATATAGCCAACAAATGTAGGAACACCAATTTGTCTCTGTACTTAAAAACACTCTAAAAATATAGAAACTTTAAAAGATACAATAAAACTAAAGGGTGCTGACATTTTCTGGAATAAGTGACTTTGATTCAAAGATCAAATTATCTGTTTGACCAGACATGCATAATCACCTTGCAGTTTTCAAATAGTCCAGATTAATTTTCTCTAAACATGCACTTACACATGAACGTTATCTAAATAACTTATAAAAGATACCTATAAACCAGCAAAGGAAAGAATGAATCAACTACCTGCATTGTGCAGCTATTTTCCCTTTCCCCATCTTCAAGTCATTCCTGACTACCAAAACCTGCACACAGTTACAAAATTATGATTCATCCTTAATCTTGTAAAGTACAATCATTATGCACGAACATAAATATTGAGACAGAAGAGATAAACCATTTTAAAATCTTCAAGGATCTCAGCCAGCCTTTCGACTTCAAGAGGTTGCTTGACTCCTTTTCTCTTTTTCCCATGAATTATAGTTTCAATATCACCAGATGCTCTGTTTGAAAGAAAAGTGCCAGAAGAATGCCGTACACCAATAATATAACCCAAAGCAAGGCATCCTGCTCCAAGTAATATGGCGCTAAGCCATGCCATGTCAATCATATTCAAAATTGAGACAGAACCTTCTGGTATTTAAGGCCCAATAGGTATCAAGCCGATCAGCAATACACTTTTCCTTGCACCCACTCACCTAAAGAATAACTTTTAGAATCACCACTGAACAACTCCAGAGTGTTACTCTTACTGCGAAGTCAACATCTAGTATCCTGGAGAGAGAGAGAGTAAATGTTTTTTTCTTTAAATTAAGACTAGATAGGGATGCCTGTGCTGAGCACGGGCCCAACACTACAAGTTACATGTTTGAGGTCACGTTAGCAAAATAAGTTAATTTAGAGAGAAAACAACATGATTTTGTAATAACTTTGAAAATAACGATGACAGTAGATACGAAGCAGAAGGAAACAAAAGTAATAGCAATTCAATTAGTTCATCTATAAGGATGGAAAACATCCTTGACCACCGTGAAATTTGTACAACTTAATGAATGAGAATATAACCAATTCATACTGGCAACTACTAAAATTATTAGATAAGAATATTGTCAGTATCTTTTCCTTCTCCAAAAAAAAAAAATTATTAGATAAGAAATTTACAATATTTCTGAGCTTCTTCAACACTGTATCTTAAAAACAAGGAGTACCAGAAGCTGCTAATACCTACAATGGCAGATATGATTTGTTTAACATCAGACAATAAAGCACTTTGCAAACATATACAAATTGAAATGCGTTTTTAATCAGAGAGAAAAGAAAATTTTACATGATTAGTTTAACAACCATTGGTAGTCACGACATGCATAAGATGCTTCCACAGTCAAAAGACGTTCAACAGATCAAAAAGTTTAAAAGCGGAAACAGTCTAACCAGAGAATGAGCCAGAAATCATTTTTAGAAATAGTTGCTTCAGTTATATGAATCATCTATATCCATTTGATTGAAAGTTGTAATTTGATGTTAACTTTCCAGAACTAAGTTAGACTAATTTGATTCGAATACTGACTTTCAGCAAAATATTTTGGGCATCTCGTATTGTCAAAGAACTTATATGCATTATAATCAAGTATCATCTAATTATAGTAGAAAAATTAGGAGAAGACATTTTATGTACAATGTTCGTGCTGTACATAAATTTGAGAATTCCAACAACTAAATAGTTACAAAGGCTGATTTATGTACGTGAATCAGGTATTACTTAATCTAGAGAATGTTTTTACAGGTTCCTGATACAAAGTTCAATCAGTAGCATGAGACACGTCGCTTACTTCTTTTCCCAGGTTAAGAGAGGGTTAGATGTGCAATCAAGGTCTTGGAAGAAATCAGACGAACCTTTAGTGCAACAATGCTATACATAAAGCTCGTTGAGATTTTCTCCTTCTCGTTGTCCTGCACAAAACTTGCATAAATTAGAATCTATTGAAGTTAAATACGTCCATCCAATAAAGAAAAAGAAATATTGAAATATTATCGCACATGATCATGGATATGGAAACTCAGTTGCACAATATGAAACCAAAAAATTGTAACTTGCATTTAGTATGTCCATGTTATTTTGAAAGCAAAATTGGACACACATAAAAAGCCGACAAATGATAGAAGTGTGAAACAATCATGGTTTGGGAGACGGATCAAATCATCAATTCCATTACCTTAAGCAAGCATTCTAAATTTTTCTTCCTCAATGGGACTAAAACATTTCAATTTTATCATTTTTAGGTGAGAAACTATCATTATTAATTCCCAGCAGTCTAGTTTAGTAGAATTTAATGATGATTGATTCAATTTGATAGGCAAAACCTATAGAGTTCTAAGGCTCTACAACTTACTACACAGAAACAAAGAAATACTCTACATGTCTCGAAAACTAATTCAGTTACACCTTAAACTCATTAAAGCGGAATCAAACAACGTATACTTAAAAACATGAACTTCCCCGGGCATGATGCATTCCTCAAGGAAATGGAATTCTGTTATACTGAGGAAACGGGAAATTCTGCTTTGATTCTTATATTTAGATCGACATAGATAACAACTGCATCAGAACATAATTACTTTTACACCTAACACTATGGACAACAACAAGAAAGGGTTACAAATAGGAGAAAAACAAAGCTCAATTAACAGTACCAAATGCAGATTTTGTTTTTTTAAAGAACTTTATATATCAATCAACATCAATTTATATACCAATTTCAAAATCCATTAATCCTAAGCTCATCTCATTGGATTTCTCTTTGCAACCCTATTCTTGTTGAAGTAAGAACTACACGGTCCAGTCCAGTATATATCAGCAAAATCCATACTATAAAAGAAGTCAAATACCACCCCCTTGATATAGAACCATTACACTCATCTGATTGAATCTTTGAACTTAATGCTTTCTAAAGCTTCATTATTTAAAGGGAAAAGGGTCAAAAATGCCCCTCTACTTTGGGAAAAGGGCTAAAAATATCCTCTGCACTAATTTTGGGTCAAAAATACCCCTCATTTCATTAAAGTTTTCAAATATACCCCTGTCTTAACGGCAATCCGCAACATAACCCGATATCATTTTTAAACCCGCTCCATTTAAAACAGACCCAACTACATAAAAAACGCATATCGGTTGGCCGCTCCTGTGCCTAGTGGCTCCAGATGTAGGACTCGGGAACAAGTTGGTCGCATATGTGTTTTTTATGTAGTAGGGTCGGTTTTAAATGGACCGGGTTTAAAAATGAAATCGGGTTATGTTGCAGATTTCCCTTAAGACAGGGGTATATTTGAAAACTTTAATGACGGGAGGGGTATTTTTGACCCAAAATTAGTTTGGAGGATATATTTAGCCCTTTTACCAAAGTAGAAGGGCATTTTTGACCCTTTTCCCTTATTTAAAACTTAGATTTTGATACAACACTCATGGAAATATCAAAACATCATCAAAATAAGAAAGCAAGTAGACCCACAAAACAAATTTAAAACCTAACTTCTATAACCAATTTTCAGAATAAAATTTTGCTAAAAAAAAAAAAAATTGAATCAGGCACCCTAAAAAACCTAAAATTATGTTCTCATGTCTTAGACAAATAAATGTACACGATATTGATCTTAAATTTAAGTTAAACAATTTACACGAAAGATAAAAATAAATGTTCCCAATATAGAAATAGAAAAGAAATTTAACCTGAAAATTGTACCATATGTCACCTACTTTGTGACAAACCAAACTGGAAAATGATTTCCAAAGTAAACATTTAGTTAAACACTCATCACAAATCGAGTACCATGAATTAATCAATGGGCCTCCTATTGATTCTCAGCCCACATACAAATACAATTGAAAATTTGTTCATTTACTTCTATGAAACCAAAAATGTAGCAAAAAAATGGTAAACCAAAAGAGTGTTTGAAGAGGGAGATCTAATAGAAAGAAGAAAGTACCAGTAAAGTGCAGGAACCAAGGTGCATTGATAGGC
Source organism: Lycium barbarum (assembly GCF_019175385.1). Taxonomy (NCBI): domain Eukaryota; kingdom Viridiplantae; phylum Streptophyta; class Magnoliopsida; order Solanales; family Solanaceae; genus Lycium; species Lycium barbarum. The sequence goes on along the minus strand of NC_083347.1, from coordinate 71,969,329 downwards.
TAATGCGGTTGTTAAGGTTCAGTAGCCAAGGTCTCTGTTTGGGTTTGAGTCAGAAATTGCAATGCGAGCATAAGCCCGTAAGCCCAATAACCAATTATCTCATATGTCTAATTCATAGATGCAATTTTTTTTTTTCTCTTTAATAATAGTGAAAAGGTGCAACTATAATCCTCAACTTTGTGATTTAGAGTACATATATTCCTTAAAAAAATAGTGTATATAAATCTCTGCCATTACATAAATGACGCGAATATATCCGATTTAGAGTACATATACTCCTTAAAAAAATAGTGTATATAAACCTCTGCCATTACATAAATGACGCGAATATATCCTTTTCCCTGACTGAATTTTTTTTTAAAATTATTTAGCTTGTTTTTTAATTAAAAAAAATGTCAAGACTGTTATTGGAATGGTTGTCCTAACTCTTATTCCCCATCCCTGCACCCTTATTATGATGATTATAATAATTCCTGTGATTTTGATATTATTGATATTTACAGAAATTGGTGGTCTTTGCGGGAAACTTGCAAATATGGTGAAACAATTGATAGAAAGGATGATACCAACTTGTCACGACCCAACTCATGGGTCGAGCGGGCACCCATGCTATCCCCGGGTGGGCGAACCCTTCCTTTACTCATCATTCAATTGCACACGCAGAAGAAAATCAGAAATACTAAAGCAGTCTCAATATCATATAAGTATAAATAAGTGCGGAATTTCAAATAACTACCCAAGGAATCTGGTCAAGCTCAGTACAAGAGCTACTAAGTATTACATGAGTCTGAATAACAATGATACATCAATATCTGAATAATATTGTCTGATAATGAGGGACATATATCTAAAAAGGAAGAATCTTCCAGGTAGCAGACCAGAAACATAGCTCACCCTGGAAACTCGGATAGCACAGTCTCGGGGAAAACACTCTCAAGGGTATGCAGTGGAATCTGTAGCAAACTCTGCACCCAGAAAAGAGTACAGCAAGGTAGTATCAACACAAACACTATGTACTGGTAGGTATTATAGGCCGGCATTAATTAGTTCACATATACGAAGAAAGAAATCAATAAGTAAGCAGATAAGCAATCAAGCGTACTCACAAATCATATCCTGATAATAATCAAGGAATTCCACCCATACAGCAGTCGCGTAAGCCTAGGTGAAGCTCCTAAACCACAATTCTGTCTAGTATAAAATCAGATCCTTACCACAACAATAGTTCAAACAATCCATACCAAAATTAGAAATAAAAAAGCCCTGTGATGATGTAGGATGAAATGTAATGATGTGCAATGCAATGAAATGCACTGGCCAAATGCCTCAAACCTGTACACACATGCTCTAGGTGGAATATCGACGTCTCGTCAGTCATGACCCGCGGGGGACCCATGGCGTCCACATACGTCTCACTACATCTGTAACACTTTCCCATCGGAGTATGAAAACCATATCATATCATATCATATCATTTCACAACATAACTCCCGGAACCATTTCTGATCGGGCTTTGAAACATTTTTACCTCATTTTCACATAGAATTCACCTGGAACCATTTCCCATCGAACCTTGAAACATTTTTACCTCATAGTTTCCATAAGTCTTTCATCAATGAACTTCGAACCATTTCCATTATGTATGAATGTATGAATGCAAGAATGAGGAATTAGTGCAATCAATGCAAATGAATATGCTATGAAGATCACAAGCACCATAAGATGTATCA